>NW_028138397.1:0-15603 GCF_964270905.1 Leucopleurus acutus
AGGGTTCGGGCTAGGGTTAGGGTTAGGGGACGGGGACGGTTTAGGGTCCAGGTGAGGGTACGACAACGGTTTAGGGGGAGCGTACGTGTGAGGGCGCGGGTTAGTGTGAGCGTACGGGTTAGGATTAGGGGACGGGTGAGGGGAAGGCTTCGGGGAAGGGTTAGGGTTAGGGTTCGGGCTAGGGTTAGGGTTAGGGGACGGGGACGGTTTAGGGTCCAGGTGAGGGTACGACAACGGTTTAGGGGGAGCGTACGTGTGAGGGCGCGGGTTAGTGTGAGCGTACGGGTTAGGATTAGGGGACGGGTGAGGGGAAGGCTTCGGGGAAGGTTTAGGGTTAGGGTTCAGGCTAGGGTTAGGGTTAGGGGACGGGGACGGTTTAGGGTCCAGGTGAGGGTCCGACAACGTTTTAGGGGGAGCGTACGTGTGAGGGCGCGGGTTAGTGGGAGCGTACGGGTTAGGATTAGGGGACGGGTGAGGGGAAGGCTTCGGGGAAGGGTTAGGGTTAGGATTCGGGCTAGGGTTAGGGTTAGGGGACGGGGACGGTTTAGGGTCCAGGTGAGGGTACGACAACGGTTTAGGTGGAGCGTACGTGTGAGGGCGCGGGTTAGTGTGAGCGTGCGGGTTAGGATTAGGGGACGGGTGAGGGGAAGGCTTCGGGGAAGGGTTAGGGTTAGGGTTCGGGCTAGGGTTAGGGTTAGGGGACGGGGACGGTTTAGGGTCCAGGTGAGGGTACGACAACGTTTTAGGGGGAGCGTACGTGTGAGGGCGCGGGTTAGTGTGAGCGTACGGGTTAGGATTAGGGGACGGGTGAGGGGAAGGCTTCGGGGAAGGGTTAGGTTTAGGGTTCGGGCTAGGGTTAGGGTTAGGGGACGGGGACGGTTTAGGGTCCAGGTGAGGGTACGACAACGGTTTAGGGGGAGCGTACGTGTGAGGGCGCGGGTTAGTGGGATCTTACGGGTTAGGAATAGGGGACGGGTGAGGGGAAGGCTTCGGGGAAGGGTTAGGGTTAGGGTTCGGGCTAGGGTTAGGGTTAGGGGACGGGGACGGTTTAGGGTCCAGGTGAGTGTACGACAACGGTTTAGGGGGAGCGTACGTGTGAGGGCGCGGGTTAGTGTGAGCGTACGGGTTAGGATTAGGGGACGGGTGAGGGGAAGGCTTCGGGGAAGGGTTAGGGTTAGGGTTCGGGCTAGGGTTAGGGTTAGGGGACGGGGACGGTTTAGGGTCCAGGTGAGGGTACGACAACGGTTTAGGGGGAGCGTACGTGTGAGGGCGCGGGTTAGTGTGAGCGTACGGGTTAGGATTAGGGGACGGGTGAGGGGAAGGCTTCGGGGAAGGGTTAGGGTTAGGGTTCGGGCTAGGGTTAGGGTTAGGGGACGGGGACGGTTTAGGGTCCAGGTGAGGGTACGACAACGGTTTAGGGGGAGCGTACGTGTGAGGGCGCGGGTTAGTGTGAGCGTACGGGTTAGGATTAGGGGACGGGTGAGGGGAAGGCTTCGGGGAAGGGTTAGGGTTAGGGTTCGGGCTAGGGTTAGGGTTAGGGGACGGGGACGGTTTAGGGTCCAGGTGAGGGTACGACAACGGTTTAGGGGGAGCGTACGTGTGAGGGCGCGGGTTAGTGTGAGCGTACGGGTTAGGATTAGGGGACGGGTGAGGGGAAGGCTTCGGGGAAGGGTTAGGGTTAGGGTTCGGGCTAGGGTTAGGGTTAGGGGACGGGGACGGTTTAGGGTCCAGGTGAGGGTACGACAACGGTTTAGGGGGAGCGTACGTGTGAGGGCGCGGGTTAGTGTGAGCGTACGGGTTAGGATTAGGGGACGGGTGAGGGGAAGGCTTCGGGGAAGGGTTAGGGTTAGGGTTCGGGCTAGGGTTAGGGTTAGGGGACGGGGACGGTTTAGGGTCCAGGTGAGGGTACGACAACGGTTTAGGGGGAGCGTACGTGTGAGGGCGCGGGTTAGTGTGAGCGTACGGGTTAGGATTAGGGGACGGGTGAGGGGAAGGCTTCGGGGAAGGGTTAGGGTTAGGGTTCGGGCTAGGGTTAGGGTTAGGGGACGGGGACGGTTTAGGGTCCAGGTGAGGGTACGACAACGGTTTAGGGGGAGCGTACGTGTGAGGGCGCGGGTTAGTGTGAGCGTACGGGTTAGGATTAGGGGACGGGTGAGGGGAAGGCTTCGGGGAAGGGTTAGGCTTAGGGTTCCGGCTAGGGTTAGGGTTAGGGGACGGGGACGGTTTAGGGTCCAGGTGAGGGTACGACAACGGTTTAGGGGGAGCGTACGTGTGAGGGCGCGGGTTAGTGTGAGCGTACGGGTTAGGATTAGGGGACGGGTGAGGGGAAGGCTTCGGGGAAGGGTTAGGGTTAGGGTTCTGGCTAGGGTTAGGGTTAGGGGACGGGGACGGTTTAGGGTCCAGGTTAGGGTCCGACAACGGTTTAGGGGGAGCGTACGTGTGAGGGCGCGGGTTAGTGTGAGCGTACGGGTTAGGATTAGGGGACGGGTGAGGGGAAGGCTTCGGGGAAGGGTTAGGGTTAGGGTTCGGGCTAGGGTTAGGGTTAGGGGACGGGGACTGTTTAGGGTCCAGGTGAGGGTCCGACAACGGTTTAGGGGGAGCGTTCGTGTGAGGGCGCGGGTTAGTGTGAGCGTACGGGTTAGGATTAGGGGACGGGTGAGGGGAAGGCTTCGGGGAAGGGTTAGGGTTAGGTTTCGGGCTAGGGTTAGGGTTAGGGGACGGGGACGGTTTAGGGTCCAGGTGAGGGTACGACAACGGTTTAGGGGGAGCGTACGTGTGAGGGCGCGGGTTAGTGTGAGCGTACGGGTTAGGATTAGGAGACGGGTGAGGGGAAGGGTTAGGTTTAGGGCTCGGGCTAGGGTTAGGGTTAGGGGACGGGGACGGTTTAGGGTCCAGGTGAGGGTACGACAACGGTTTAGGGGGAGCGTACGTGTGAGGGCGCGGGTTAGTGGGATCTTACGGGTTAGGAATAGGGGACGGGTGAGGGGAAGGCTTCGGGGAAGGGTTAGGGTTAGGGTTCGGGCTAGGGTTAGGGTTAGGGGACGGGGACGGTTTAGGGTCCAGGTGAGGGTACGACAACGGTTTAGGGGGAGCGTACGTGTGAGGGCGCGGGTTAGTGTGAGCGTACGGGTTAGGATTAGGGGACGGGTGAGGGGAAGGCTTCGGGGAAGGGTTAGGGTTAGGGTTCGGGCTAGGGTTAGGGTTAGGGGACGGGGACGGTTTAGGGTCCAGGTGAGGGTACGACAACGGTTTAGGGGGAGCGTACGTGTGAGGGCGCGGGTTAGTGTGAGCGTACGGGTTAGGATTAGGGGACGGGTGAGGGGAAGGCTTCGGGGAAGGGTTAGGCTTAGGGTTCCGGCTAGGGTTAGGGTTAGGGGACGGGGACGGTTTAGGGTCCAGGTGAGGGTACGACAACGGTTTAGGGGGAGCGTACGTGTGAGGGCGCGGGTTAGTGTGAGCGTACGGGTTAGGATTAGGGGACGGGTGAGGGGAAGGCTTCGGGGAAGGGTTAGGGTTAGGGTTCTGGCTAGGGTTAGGGTTAGGGGACGGGGACGGTTTAGGGTCCAGGTTAGGGTCCGACAACGGTTTAGGGGGAGCGTACGTGTGAGGGCGCGGGTTAGTGTGAGCGTACGGGTTAGGATTAGGGGACGGGTGAGGGGAAGGCTTCGGGGAAGGGTTAGGGTTAGGGTTCGGGCTAGGGTTAGGGTTAGGGGACGGGGACTGTTTAGGGTCCAGGTGAGGGTCCGACAACGGTTTAGGGGGAGCGTTCGTGTGAGGGCGCGGGTTAGTGTGAGCGTACGGGTTAGGATTAGGGGACGGGTGAGGGGAAGGCTTCGGGGAAGGGTTAGGGTTAGGTTTCGGGCTAGGGTTAGGGTTAGGGGACGGGGACGGTTTAGGGTCCAGGTGAGGGTACGACAACGGTTTAGGGGGAGCGTACGTGTGAGGGCGCGGGTTAGTGTGAGCGTACGGGTTAGGATTAGGAGACGGGTGAGGGGAAGGCTTCGGGGAAGTGTTAGGGTTAGGGTTCGGGCTAGGGTTAGGGTTAGGGGACGGGGACGGTTTAGGGTCCAGGTGAGGGTCCGACAACGGTTTAGGGGGAGCGTACGTGTGAGGGCGCGGGTTAGTGTGAGCGTACGGGTTAGGATTAGGGGACGGGTGAGGGGAAGGCTTCAGGGAAGGGTTAGGGTTAGGGTTCGGGCTAGGGTTAGGGTTAGGTGACGGGGACGGTTTAGGGTCCAGGTGAGGGTACGACAACGGTTTAGGGGGAGCGTACGTGTGAGGGCGCGGGTTAGTGTGAGCGTACGGGTTAGGATTAGGGGACGGGTGAGGGGAAGGCTTCGGGGAAGGGTTAGGGTTAGGGTTCGGGCTAGGGTTAGCGTTAGGGGACGGGGACGGTTTAGGGTCCAGGTGAGGGTCCGACAACGGTTTAGGGGGAGCGTACGTGTGAGGGCGCGGGTTAGTGTGAGCGTACGGGTTAGGATTAGGGGACGGGTGAGGGGAAGGCTTCGGGGAAGGGTTAGGGTTAGGGTTCGGGCTAGGGTTAGGGTTAGGGGACGGGGACGGTTTAGGGTCCAGGTGAGGGTCCGACAACGGTTTAGGGGGAGCGTACGTGTGAGGGCGCGGGTTAGTGTGAGCGTACGGGTTAGGATTAGGGGACGGGTGAGGGGAAGGCTTCGGGGAAGGGTTAGGGTTAGGGTTCGGGCTAGGGTTAGGGTTAGGGGACGGGGACGGTTTAGGGTCCAGGTGAGGGTCCGACAACGGTTTAGGGGGAGCGTACGTGTGAGGGCGCGGGTTAGTGTGAGCGTACGGGTTAGGATTAGGGG
The DNA here is from genome assembly GCF_964270905.1 of Leucopleurus acutus. Taxonomy (NCBI): domain Eukaryota; kingdom Metazoa; phylum Chordata; class Mammalia; order Artiodactyla; family Delphinidae; genus Leucopleurus; species Leucopleurus acutus. The sequence continues at coordinate 4,824 of NW_028138397.1, forward strand.
ACGGGTGAGGGGAAGGCTTCGGGGAAGGGTTAGGGTTAGGGTTCGGGCTAGGGTTAGGGTTAGGGGACGGGGACCTTTTAGGGTCCAGGTGAGGGTACGACAACGGTTTAGGGGGAGCGTACGTGTGAGGGCACGGGTTAGTGTGAGCATACGGGTTAGGATTAGGGGACGGGTGAGGGGAAGGCTTCGGGGAAGGGTTAGGGTTAGGGTTCGGGCTAGGGTTAGGGTTAGGGAACGGGGACGGTTTAGGGTCCAGGTGAGGGTACGACAACGGTTTAGGTGGAGCGTACGTGTGAGGGCGCGGGTTAGTGTGAGCGTACGGGTTAGGATTAGGGGACGGGTGAGGGGAAGGCTTCGGGGCAGGGATAGGGTTAGGGTTCGGGCTAGGCTTAGGGTTAGGGGACGGGGACGGTTAAGGGTCCAGGTGAGGGTACGACAACGGTTTAGGGGGAGCGTAGGTGTGAGGGCGCGGGTTAGTGTGAGCGTACGGGTTAGGATTAAGGGACAGGTGAGGGGAAGGCTTCGGGGAAGGGTTAGGGTTAGGGTTCGGGCTAGGGTTAGGGTTAGGGGACGGGGACAGTTTAGGGTCCAGGTGAGGGCACGACAACGGTTTAGGTGGAGCGTACGTGTGAGGGCGCGGGTTAGTGTGAGCGTACGGGTTAGAATTAGGGGACGGGTGAGGGGAAGGCTTCGGGGAAGGGTTAGGGTTAGGGTTCGGGCTAGGGTTAGGGTTAGGGGACGGGGACGGTTTAGGGTCCAGGTGAGGGCACGACAACGGTTTAGGCGGAGCGTACGTGTGAGGGCGCGGGTTAGTGTGAGCGTACGGGTTAGGATTAGGGGACGGGTGAGGGGAAGGCTTCGGGGAAGGGTTAGGGTTAGGGTTCGGGCTAGGGTTAGGGTTAGGGGACGGGGACGGTTTAGGGTCCAGGTGAGGGTACGACAACGGTTTAGGGGGAGCGTACGTGTGAGGGCGCGGGTTAGTGTGAGCGTACGGGTTAGGATTAGGGGACGGGTGAGGGGAAGGCTTCGGGGAAGGATTAGGGTTAGGATTCGGGCTAGGGTTAAGGTTAGGGGACGGGGACGGTTTACGGTCCAGGTGAGGGTCCGACAACGGTTTAGGGGGAGCGTATGTGTGAGGGCGCGGGTTAGTGTGAGCGTAGGGGTTAGGATTAGGGGACGGGTGAGGGGAAGGCTTCGGGGAAGGGTTAGGGTTAGGGTTCGGGCTAGGGTTAGGGTTAGGGGACGGGGACGGTTTAGGGTCCAGGTGAGGGTATGACAATGGTTTAGGGGGAGCGTACGTGTGAGGGCGCGGGTTAGTGTGAGCGTACGGGTTAGGATTAGGGGACGGGTGAGGGGAAGGCTTCAGGGAAGGGTTAGGGTTAGGGTTCGGGCTAGGGTTAGGGTTAGGGGACGGGGACGGTTTAGGGTCCAGGTGAGGGCACGACAACGGTTTAGGGGGAGCGTACGTGTGAGGGCGTGGGTTAGTGTGAGCGTACGGGTTAGGATTAGGGGACGGGTGAGGGGAAGGCTTCGGGGAAGGGTTAGGGTTAGGGTTCGGGCTAGGGTTAGGGTTAGGGGACGGGGACGGTTTAGGGTCCAGGTGAGGGTACGACAACGGTTTAGGGGGAGCGTACGTGTGAGGGCGCGGGTTAGTGTGAGCGTACGGGTTAGGATTAGGGGACGGGTGAGGGGAAGGCTTCGGGGAAGGGTTAGGGTTAGGGTTCGGGCTAGGGTTAGGTTTAGGGGACGGGGACGGTTTAGGGTCCAGGTGAGGGTACGACAACGGTTTAGGGGGAGCGTACGTGTGAGGGCGCGGGTTAGTGTGAGCGTACGTGTTAGGATTAGGGGACGGGTGAGGGGAAGGCTTCGGGGAAGGGTTAGGGTTAGGGTTCGGGCTAGGGTTAGGGTTAGGGGACGGGGACGGGGACGGTTTAGGGTCCAGGTGCGGGTCCGACAACGGTTTAGGGGGAGCGTATGTGTGAGGGCGCGGGTTACTGTGAGCGTACGGGTTAGAATTAGGGGACGGGTGAGGGGAAGGCTTCGGGGAAGGGTTAGGGTTAGGGTTCGGGCTAGGGTTAGGGTTAGGTGACGGGGATGGTTTAGGGTCCAGGTGAGGGTACGACAACGGTTTAGGGGGAGCGTACGTGTGAGGGCGCGGGTTAGTGTGAGCGTACGGGTTAGGATTAGGGTACGGGTGAGGGGAAGGCTTCGGGGCAGGGTTAGGGTTAGGGTTCGGGCTAGGCTTAGGGTTAGGGGACGGGGACGGTTTAGGGTCCAGGTGAGGGTACGACAACGTTTTAGGGGGAGCGTACGTGTGAGGGCGCGGGTTAGTGTGAGCGTACGGGTTAGGATTAGGGGACGGGTGAGGGGAAGGCTTCGGGGAAGGGTTAGGGTTAGGGTTCGGGCTAGGGTTAGGGTTAGGGGACGGGGACGGTTTAGGGTCCAGGTGAGGGTACGACAACGGTTTAGGGGGAGCGTACGTGTGAGGGCGCGGGTTAGTTTGAGCGTACGGGTTAGGATTAGGGGACGGGTGAGGGGAAGGCTTCGGGGAAGGGTTAGGGTTAGGGTTCGGGCTAGGGTTAGGGTTAGGGGACGGGGAAGGTTTAGGGTCCAGGTGAGGGTCCGACAACGGTTTAGGGGGAGCGTACGTGTGAGGGCGCGGGTTAGTGTGAGCGTACGGGTTAGGATTAGGGGACGGGTGAGGGGAAGGCTTCGGGGAAGGGTTAGGGTTAGGGATCAGGCTAGGGTTAGGGTTAGGGGACGGGGACGGTTTAGGGTCCAGGTGAGGGTACGACAACGGTTTAGGGGGAGCGTACGTGTGAGGGCGCGGGTTAGTGTGAGCGTACGGGTTAGGATTAGGGGACGGGTGAGGGGAAGGCTTCGGGGAAGGGTTAGGGTTAGGGTTCGGGCTAGGGTTAGGGTTAGGGGACGGGGACGGTTTAGGGTCCAGGTGAGGGTCCGACAACGGTTTTGGGGGAGCGTACGTGTGAGGGCGCGGGTTAGTGTGAGCGTACGGTTTAGGATTAGGGGACGGGTGAGGGGAAGGCTTCGGGGAAGAGTTAGGGTTAGGTTTCGGCCTAGGGTTAGGGATAGGGGACGGGGACGGTTTAGGGTCCAGGTGAGGGTACGACAACGGTTTAGGGGGAGCGTACGTGTGAGGGCGCGGGTTAGTGTGAGCATACGGGTTAGGATTAGGGGACGGGTGAGGGGAAGGCTTCGGTGCAGGGTTAGGGTTAGGGTTCGGGCTAGGGTTAGGGTTAGGGGACGGGGACGGTTTAGGGTCCAGGTGAGGGTACGACAACGGTTTAGGGGGAGCGTACGTGTGAGGGTGTGGGTTAGTGTGAGCGTAGGGATTAGGATTAGGGGACGGGTGAGGGGAAGGCTTCGGGGAAGTGTTAGGGTTAGGGTTCGGGCTAGGGTTAGTGTTAGGGGACGGGGACGGTTTAGGGTCCAGGTGAGGGTACGACAACGGTTTAGGGGGAGCGTACGTGTGAGGGTGCGGGTTAGTGTGAGCGTACGGGTTAGGATTAGGGGACGGGTGAGGGGAAGGCTTCGTGGAAGGGTTAGGGTTAGGGTTCGGGCTAGGGTTACGGTTAGGGGACGGGGACGGTTTAGGGTCCAGGTGAGGGTCCGACAACGGTTTAGGGGGAGCGTACGTGTGAGGGCGTGGGTTAGTGGGAGCGTACGGGTTAGGATTACGGGACGGGTGAGGGGAAGGTTTCGGGGAAGTGTTAGGGTTAGGGTTGGGGCTAGGGTTAGGGTTAGGGGACGGGGACGGTTTAGGGTCCAGGTGAGTGTACGACAACGGTTTAGGGGGAGCGTATGTGTGAGGGCGCGGGTTAGTGGGAGCGTACGGGTTAGGATTAGGGGACGGGTGAGGGGAAGGCTTCGGGGAAGGGTTAGGGTTAGGGTTCGGGCTAGGGTTAGGGTTAGGGGACGGGGACGGTTTAGGGTCCAGGTGAGGGTACGACAACGGTTTAGGGGGAGCGTACGTGTGAGGGCGCGGGTTAGTGTGAGCGTACGGGTTAGGATTAGGGGACGGGTGAGGGGAAGGCTTCGGGGAAGGGTTAGGGTTAGGGTTCGGGCTAGGGTTAGGGTTAGGGGACGGGGACGGTTTAGGGCCCAGGTGAGGGTACGACAACGGTTTAGGGGGAGCGTACGTGTGAGGGCGCGGGTTAGTGTGAGCGTACGGGTTAGGATTAGGGGACGGGTGAGGGGAAGGCTTCGGGGAAGGGTTAGGGTTAGGGTTCGGGCTAGGGTTAGGGTTAGGGGACGGGGACGGTTTAGGGTCCAGGTGAGGGTACGACAACGGTTTAGGGGGAGCGTACGTGTGAGGGCGCGGGTTAGTGTGAGCGTACGGGTTAGGATTAGGGGACGGGTGAGGGGAAGGCTTCGGGGAAGGGTTAGGGTTAGGGTTCGGGCTAGGGTTAGGGTTAGGGGACGGGGACGGTTTAGGGTCCAGGTGAGGGTACGACAACGGTTTAGGGGGAGCGTACGTGTGAGGGCGCGGGTTAGTGTGAGCGTACGTGTTAGGATTAGCGGACGGGTGAGGGGAAGGCTTCGGGGAAGGGTTAGGGTTAGGGTTCGGGCTAGGGTTAGGGTTAGGGGACGGGGACGGGGACGGTTTAGGGTCCAGGTGAGGGTCCGACAACGGTTTAGGGGGAGCGTACGTGTGAGGGCGCGGGTTAGTGTGAGCGTACGGGTTAGGATTAGGGGACGAGTGAGGGGAAGGCTTTGGGGAAGGGTTAGGGTTAGGGTTCGGGCTAGGGTTAGGGTTAGGGGACGGGGACGGTTTAGGGTCCAGGTGAGGGTCCGACAACGGTTTAGGGGGAGCGTACGTGTGAGGGCGCGGGTTAGTGTGAGCGTACGGGTTAGGATTAGGGTACGGGTGAGGGGAAGGCTTCGGGGCAGGGTTAGGGTTAGGGTTCGGGCTAGGCTTAGGGTTAGGGGACGGGGACGGTTTAGGGTCCAGGTGAGGGTACGACAACGGTTTAGGGGGAGCGTACGTGTGAGGGCGCGGGTTAGTGTGAGCGTACGGGTTAGGATTAGGGGACGGGTGAGGGGAAGGCTTCGGGGAAGGGTTAGGGTTAGGGTTCGGGCTAGGGTTAGGGTTAGGGGACGGGGACGGTTTAGGGTCCAGGTGAGGGTACGACAACGGTTTAGGGGGAGCGTACGTGTGAGGGCGCGGGTTAGTGTGAGCGTACGGGTTAGGATTAGGGGACGGGTGAGGGGAAGGCTTCGGGGCAGGGTTAGGGTTAGGGTTCGGGCTAGGTTTAGGGTTAGGGGACGGGGACGGTTTAGGGTCCAGGTGAGGGTACGACAACGGTTTAGGGGGAGCGTACGTGTGAGGGCGCGGGTTAGTGTGAGCGTACGGGTTAGGATTAGGGGACGGGTGAGGGGAAGGCTTCGGGGAAGGGTTAGGGTTAGGGTTCGGGCTAGGGTTAGGGTTAGGGGACGGGGACGGTTTAGGGTCCAGGTGAGGGTCCGACAACGGTTTAGGGGGAGCGTACGTGTGAAGGCGCGGGTTAGTGGGAGCGTACGGGTTAGGATTACGGGACGGGTGAGGGGAAGGCTTCGGGGAAGTGTTAGGGTTAGGGTTGGGGCTAGGGTTAGGGTTAGGGGACGGGGACGGTTTAGGGTCCAGGTGAGGGTACGACAACGGTTTAGGGGGCGCGTACGTGTGCGGGCGCGGGTTAGTGGGAGCGTACGGGTTAGGATTAGGGGACGGGTGAGGGGAAGGCTTCGGGGAAGGGTTCGGGTTAGGGTTTAGGCTAGGGTTAGGGTTAGGGGACGGGGACGGTTTAGGGTCCAGGTGAGGGTACGACAACGGTTTAGGGGGAGCGTACGTGTGAGGGCGCGGGTTAGTGTGAGCGTACGGGTTAGGATTAGGGGACGGGAGAGGGGAAGGCTTCGGGGAAGGGTTAGGGTTAGGGTTCGGGCTAGGGTTAGGGTTAGGGGACGGGGACGGTTTAGGGTCCAGGTGAGGGTACGACAACGGTTTAGGGGGAGCGTACGTGTGAGGGCGCGGGTTAGTGGGAGCGTACGGGTTAGGATTAGGGGACGGGTGAGGGGAAGGCTTCGGGGAAGGGTTAGGGTTAGGGTTCGGGCTAGGGTTAGGGTTAGGGGACGGGGACGGTTTAGGGTCCAGGTGAGGGTCTGACAACGGTTTAGGGGGAGCGTACGTGTGAGGGCGCGGGTTAGTGGGAGCGTACGCGTTAGGATTAGGGTACGGGTGAGGGGAAGGCTTCGGGGCACGGTTAGGGTTAGGGTTCGGGCTAGGCTTAGGGTTAGGGGACGGGGACGGTTTAGGGTCCAGGTGAGTGTACGACAACGGTTTAGGGGGAGCGTACGTGTGAGGGCGCGGGTTAGTGTGAGCGTACGGGTTAGGATTAGGGGACGGGTGAGGGGAAGGCTTCGGGAAGGGTTAGGGTTAGGGTTCGGGCTAGGGTTAGGGTTAGGGGACGGGGACGGTTTAGGGTCCAGGTGAGGGTACGACAACGGTTTAGGGGGAGCGTACGTGTGAGGGCGCGGGTTAGTTTGAGCGTACGGGTTAGGATTAGGGGACGGGTGAGGGGAAGGCTTCGGGGAAGGGTTAGGGTTAGGGTTCGGGCTAGGGTTAGGGTTAGGGGACGGGGACGGTTTAGGGTCCAGGTGAGGGTCCGACAACGGTTTAGGGGGAGCGTACGTGTGAGGGCGCGGGTTAGTGTGAGCGTACGGGTTAGGATTAGGGGACGGGTGAGGGGAAGGCTTCGGGGAAGGGTTAGGGTTAGGGTTCAGGCTAGGCTTAGGGTTAGGGGACGGGGACGGTTTAGGGTCCAGGTGAGGGTACGACAACGGTTTAGGGGGAGCGTACGTGTGAGTGCGCGGGTTAGTGTGAGCGTACGGGTTAGGATTAGGGGACGGGTGAGGGGAAGGCTTCGGGGAAGGGTTAGGGTTAGGGTTCGGGCTAGGTTTAGGGTTAGGGGACGGGGACGGTTTAGGGTCCAGGTGAGGGTACGACAACGGTTTAGGGGGAGCGTACGTGTGAGGGCGTGGGTTAGTGTGAGCGTACGGGTTAGGATTAGGGGACGGGTGAGGGGAAGGCTTCGGGGAAGGGTTAGGGTTAGGGTTCGGGCTAGGGTTAGGGTTAGGGGACGGGGACGGTTTAGGGTCCAGGTGAGGGTCCGACAACGGTTTAGGGGGAGCGTACGTGTGAAGGCGCGGGTTAGTGGGACCGTACGGGTTAGGATTATGGGACGGGTGAGGGGAAGGCTTCGGGGAAGTGTTAGGGTTAGGGTTGGGGCTAGGGTTAGGGTTAGGGGACGGGGACGGTTTAGGGTCCAGGTGAGGGTACGACAACGGTTTAGGGGGCGCGTACGTGTGCGGGCGCGGGTTAGTGGGAGCGTACGGGTTAGGATTAGGGGACGGGTGAGGGGAAGGCTTCGGGGAAGGGTTAGGGTTAGGGTTCAGGCTAGGGTTAGGGTTAGGGGACGGGGACGGTTTAGGGTCCAGGTGAGGGTACGACAACGGTTTAGGGGGAGCGTACGTGTGAGGGCGTGGGTTAGTGTGAGCGTACGGGTTAGGATTAGGGGACGGGTGAGGGGAAGGCTTCGGGGAAGGGTTAGGGTTAGGGTTCGGCCTAGGGTTAGGGTTAGGGGACGGGGACGGTTTAGGGTCCAGGTGAGGGTCTGACAACGGTTTAGGGGGAGCGTACGTGTGAGGGCGCGGGTTAGTGGGAGCGTACGCGTTAGGATTAGGGTACGGGTGAGGGGAAGGCTTCGGGGAAGGGTTAGGGTTAGGGTTCGGGCTAGGCTTAGGGTTAGGGGACGGGGACGGTTTAGGGTCCAGGTGAGGGTCCGACAACGGTTTAGGGGGAGCGTACGTGTGAAGGCGCGGGTTAGTGGGAGCGTACGGGTTAGGATTACGGGACGGGTGAGGGGAAGGCTTCGGGGAAGTGTTAGGGTTAGGGTTGGGGCTAGGGTTAGGGTTAGGGGACGGGGACGGTTTAGGGTCCAGGTGAGGGTCTGACAACGGTTTAGGGGGAGCGTACGTGTGAGGGCGCGGGTTAGTGGGAGCGTACGCGTTAGGATTAGGGTACGGGTGAGGGGAAGGCTTCGGGGCAGGGTTAGGGTTAGGGTTCGGGCTAGGCTTAGGGTTAGGGGACGGGGACGGTTTAGGGTCCAGGTGAGGGTACGACAACGGTTTAGGGGGAGCGTACGTGTGAGGGCGCGGGTTAGTGTGAGCGTACGGGTTAGGATTAGGGGACGGGTGAGGGGAAGGCTTCGGGAAGGGTTAGGGTTAGGGTTCGGGCTAGGGTTAGGGTTAGGGGACGGGGACGGTTTAGGGTCCAGGTGAGGTTACGACAACGGTTTAGGGGGAGCGTACGTGTGAGGGCGCGGGTTAGTTTGAGCGTACGGGTTAGGATTAGGGGACAGGTGAGGGGAAGGCTTCGGGGAAGTGTTAGGGTTAGGGTTCGGGCTAGGGTTAGGGTTAGGGGACGGGGACGGTTTAGGGTCCAGGTGAGGGTCCGACAACGGTTTAGGGGGAGCGTACGTGTGAGGGCGCGGGTTAGTGTGAGCGTACGGGTTAGGATTAGGGGACGGGTGAGGGGAAGGCTTCGGGGAAGGGTTAGGGTTAGGGTTCAGGCTAGGGTTAGGGTTAGGGGACGGGGACGGTTTAGGGTCCAGGTGAGGGTACGACAACGGTTTAGGGGGAGCGTACGTGTGAGGGCGCGGGTTAGTGTGAGCGTACGGGTTAGGATTAGGGGACGGGTGAGGGGAAGGCTTCGGGGAAGGGTTAGGGTTAGGGTTCGGGCTAGGTTTAGGGTTAGGGGACGGGGACGGTTTAGGGTCCAGGTGAGGGTACGACAACGGTTTAGGGGGAGCGTACGTGTGAGGGCGCGGGTTAGTGTGAGCGTACGGGTTAGGATTAGGGGACGGGTGAGGGGAAGGCTTCGGGGAAGGGTTAGGGTTAGGGTTCGGGCTAGGGTTAGGGTTAGGGGACGGGGACGGTTTAGGGTCCAGGTGAGGGTCCGACAACGGTTTAGGGGGAGCGTACGTGTGAAGGCGCGGGTTAGTGGGACCGTACGGGTTAGGATTATGGGACGGGTGAGGGGAAGGCTTCGGGGAAGTGTTATGGTTAGGGTTGGGGCTAGGGTTAGGGTTAGGGGACGGGGACGGTTTAGGGTCCAGGTGAGGGTACGACAACGGTTTAGGGGGCGCGTACGTGTGCGGGCGCGGGTTAGTGGGAGCGTACGGGTTAGGATTAGGGGACGGGTGAGGGGAAGGCTTCGGGGAAGGGTTAGGGTTAGGGTTCGGGCTAGGGTTAGGGTTAGGGGACGGGGACGGTTTAGGGTCCAGGTGAGGGTACGACAACGGTTTAGGGGGAGCGTACGTGTGAGGGCGTGGGTTAGTGTGAGCGTACGGGTTAGGATTAGGGGACGGGTGAGGGGAAGGCTTCGGGGAAGGGTTAGGGTTAGGGTTCGGCCTAGGGTTAGGGTTAGGGGACGGGGACGGTTTAGGGTCCAGGTGAGGGTCTGACAACGGTTTAGGGGGAGCGTACGTGTGAGGGCGCGGGTTAGTGGGAGCGTACGCGTTAGGATTAGGGTACGGGTGAGGGGAAGGCTTCGGGGAAGTGTTAGGGTTAGGGTTCGGGCTAGGCTTAGGGTTAGGGGACGGGGACGGTTTAGGGTCCAGGTGAGTGTACGACAACGGTTTAGGGGGAGCGTACGTGTGAGGGCGCGGGTTAGTGTGAGCGTACGGGTTAGGATTAGGGGACGGGTGAGGGGAAGGCTTCGGGGAAGGGTTAGGGTTAGGGTTCGGGCTAGGTTTAGGGTTAGGGGACGGGGACGGTTTAGGGTCCAGGTGAGGGTACGACAACGGTTTAGGGGGAGCGTACGTGTGAGGGCGCGGGTTAGTGTGAGCGTACGGGTTAGGATTAGGGGACGGGTGAGGGGAAGGCTTCGGGGAAGGGTTAGGGTTAGGGTTCGGGCTAGGGTTAGGGTTAGGGGACGGGGACGGTTTAGGGTCCAGGTGAGGGTCCGACAACGGTTTAGGGGGAGCGTACGTGTGAAGGCGCGGGTTAGTGGGACCGTACGGGTTAGGATTATGGGACGGGTGAGGGGAAGGCTTCGGGGAAGTGTTAGGGTTAGGGTTGGGGCTAGGGTTAGGGTTAGGGGACGGGGACGGTTTAGGGTCCAGGTGAGGGTACGACAAAGGTTTAGGGGGAGCGTACGTGTGAGGGCGCGGGTTAGTGGGAGCGTACGGGTTAGGATTAGGGACGGGTGAGGGGAAGGCTTCGCGGAAGGGTTAGGGTTAGGGTTCGGGCTAGGGTTAGGGTTAGGGGACGGGGACGGTTTAGGGTCCAGGTGAGGGTACGACAACGGTTTAGGGGGAGCGTACGTGTGAGGGCGCGGGTTAGTGTGAGCGTACGGGTTAGGATTAGGGGACGGGTGAGGGGAAGGCTTTCGGGGAAGGGTTAGGGTTAGGGTTCGGGCTAGGGTTAGGGTTAGGGGACGGGGACGGTTTAGGGTCCAGGTGAGGGTACGACAACGGTTTAGGGGGAGCGTACGTGTGAGGGCGCGGGTTAGTGTGAGCGTACGGGTTAGGATTAGGGGATAGGTGAGGGGAAGGCTTCGGGGAAGGGTTAGGGTTAGGGTTCGGGCTAGGGTTAGGGTTAGGGGACGGGGACGGTTTAGGGTGCAGGTGAGAGTACGACAACTGTTTTGGAGGTGCGTACGTGTGAGGGTGCAGGTTAGTGTGAGCGTACGGGTTAGGATTAGGGGACGGGTGAGGGGAAGGCT
>NW_028138396.1:0-14952 GCF_964270905.1 Leucopleurus acutus
AAATTTATCATATACTAAAGTAATATAAATCTTTAGGCCTACTTCTAGATTTCCAATTTTGTCCTTTGTTTGCCTGTTTATTCATGTACCAGGGCTAAAAATTTAATTATTGTAGGCTGGCAATATATTTTAATATCTGGTAATGCTAGTCTTTCTCTCTCCTTTTTATTTTTTTCCCATTTTCTTCCTTTCTTCATTTATTTTTCCATCTGAATTTCAGAATCAGCCTGTCTGCTTCCAGAAACAAATTTTTAACATTTTAAAAAATGAGATTATGTTAAATGTATAAATTGGGCTGAGGAATAGTTTATAGTCTTATGTTGTTGAGGCCTTTCATGTGAACACATTGGCAGGCCTATCACTTTGTGTAAGTTGCCACATGTCCTCAGCAGGATGTCTTACACTCATACACATGCACACAAACATACACATATTTCTATTAACTTTATTACTAGGTATTCTGTATTTTTTAAATCAACTGTAAATGTGTCTATTAGAGATTTAACTAGTTGTTTTTACATAAGGAAACCACTGATTTTTTTCCTGTTCACCTCACTGAATTCTCTTGTTTGTAATAGGTCTTAGTTACATCGTATGCAAATAATGATAACTTTACAAATTTCTTTCTAAGTTGTGTGCCTATTGTATGATGGTTTTGGTTAATACTTCCAGATGATGTTGAAGAGCAGTGGTGATGCAGACATTCTTGTTCTATTCCTGACTCTAATGCTTTCTGTTAATGTTCCTAGTGTTTCCTTATTAAGCACGATGCTGGCTTTGCAGCTGAGATATATTTCATTGCATTAAAGAAATTCCACCTATTTGTATTTTATGAACTCTTCCTTTTACTTTCTTTCCTTTCTGAAAAAAAAATCTAGAATGTAAAGTGCCTTTTTCCAATATCTATGGAGAAGCCTATTCTTCTTTGTTTCATAAAAATGGTGAAATATATTTTCTAAGGACCATTTTTCTCTTCCTAAAAAAAACCCTCACTTTTTTTGGAGTAGTTTATATTCTTAATTTATTTAGGATTTTTGCATCAATATTTTCACATGGGATTCATCTACAGTTTTATTTTTCTTCTCAATCCTTATCAAGTTTTGATGTAAAGTATAATGAAAAGTTTATCCTCAGTGTTTGGAAGCCTTTCTCCCTGTCATCCCCACAACACAGCCCATGCTTTGGAATGGTTTAAATAAGTTTAACTTTGTCCTTCAAAGTTTTACTAGAATTTCTGAAAGTGGATTTTATGCCTTTGGTATGTGGGAGAGGAAAAAATGGTAACTGGTCTGTTTAATATTTCTAGTGTATTTTCCATTCTAGTATACTTTCCATTTCACCTGTGTTCTCAAGTTTATTTGTATAAAATTGACCTCAGTAATTTCTTTTTTTTCCTGTAGTTTTGATTTATTGAAGTATATATTGTGTTAGTTTGAAGTGTACAGCATAGTGATTCAGTTGTACATACGTATCTATTATTTTTCAGATTCTTTTCCATTATAGGTTATAGGTTATAGTTCCCTGTGCTATAGAGTAGGTCCTTGTAGTTTACATATTTTATACATAGTAGTGTGTATATGTTAATCCCAAACTACTAATTAGGAGTAATTACTTTTCATTTCTTCTATAGCTTTATTGCTGCTTCTTATCATTTCTTATTTTGTATATTTGAAATTTCCCCCTTTTTCTTGTTTAGATTAGCCAACAGTTTAAATATTTTATATTATTGGATTTATTTGCTCTTTTCCCAGTTTCAATTTCCTTGCTCTGATCATTTTTCCCCATCATTTTTTATTGTGTTTTTCTAGATAGTTTTTCAACTCCTTCTATTATCCTGAGTTCTTGTACTATCTTTTTTCTGCTCTTGTTTTATAGAAATGATTGCTTTAAGGTTATCTGTTCCTTGTTTTTTTTTTGGGGGGGGGGAAATATTTGACTGTAATTTCCAGATTCTCTAGCAGTTTCTTTTGTATTATTCATGATTGAAAGAGATTCTTTTCCCAAACAAGCTATATCCTGAAGGTTTATGTTGGGAGAAGTTAGGGCCATGTCCCATGCTAGCCAGAATTTGCCTTGTTACTAGGGCCTTATATGTGAGTTCTTTATTTTCAATTTCTCCCTAGCCAAATGACAAACAAAGGTGTGTGGGTGTCCATAATTCAAAGACTGATCTGCTACCAAACTGCTAGGAAGTAGTTGGTTGGAGTTTGTGGTTCTCTGCACAGCCTTGGTGCCTCTTCTTGGGGCCAGACTATGTCATTGCTGCAAACTCAGGAGCCCTGGACCCCCTTCATGTCCTCTTTCTTGCACCCCAGTTTGATCCCCTCTGCTTTGAGCAGGACTCCCACCTATTTTGTTGTTTCAGATTTTAGCAGTCACCTTGTTTCATCCAAAATGATATGTGTGTTTTTATTTCCCATTCTTGTTGCTTTGGGATAACTTCCAGGAAGAAAAGGAGAAAATGCTGATTTACATTACCATGTTCAAACTGAAGTGCCCTTTCTTTTTAATACCTTACACTATGTATTACATTATTCTCTTTACATTAAATTTAAAATATTGATAATGCTTTTAATAAAAGCTAACTAGCCAACATGCATAAATAGTTCAAACTCCAGATCTATATCCTTTATTACTCTTTATTTGGTGTCTAGCCCAACACATGGTATATAATCCTTCAATATACAGGTGTTGAGTTAACAAATGTGGGCTCTAAGAGATAGTCAACAATAGCCTCAAACCAGGGATTGAACGCTGGTGGAAATAGGGCCTGTAAATGTGTTGTTTGGCCAGAATAGTATTTGTTAGTCAGCTGTACACTCTGCAGTTTGTTCTAGTCTTCCCTACACTCTTTTTTTTTTTTTTTGGCCTGGCTTCTTTACACACACACTTTACCTCCATGACCTCTAAAGTCATTTGAAAATGGGACCTCTGCAAATATTTAATTACATATGTCAGATCACATTATCTGGACATTCTTACTTTTTAAAAAGTGTTATAACACACACACACATTCTATAGGTTAGCAAAGTTAGAGTTGCTCTGGAGTAAAAATTGGAGGCAAGCTTGAGAAGTTATTTAACCCATCTACACCTTCAGGGGAAGACAGTGATTCATTAGTTGAAGGCTTCTGCTTTCTGGACCAAATACTGCACCTTGTATAGAATCCAAGAGGAGTAAATAGTATAAAGTGGTGCCCAAAGGCTGTCAGTATCTAATTAGTTTCTCACCTTTCTGGGGTATGATCCTGTACCATCTATCCAAGAGCACATTCAGAGAATGAAGGGCTCCATATGTCCCTGGAGTGACCCATGTTCCTAACCAATGTTGTGTATCTCACCTTTCACCAGGAAGGTCAGCTCAATGGCCTGGTCTGTACTGGAGTGTGTGACCTTAAGGGTTTAGGTCCTCTGAGATGTTTCCTCTGTAGTAGCTCCCGGGAGAAAATTTCCTGAACCAAAGCAAAGCATTCCTATAGCCTGGGCCAGTGAACTCACATTTATCATAGCTCAGGTGACTGCATCCCAGAAACCAGCAGCATAACCTGCTGATGGGGTGCATTTGGAGAGATGAGAAGACAGGAGGGCTATATATGGGATGATTACCTGAAATATATGGTCTGATTATGTCATCTGGATCTGTGCATCTTCTGAGATCTAGCTTCTAGAGGAGATGCACAAAGTTGAATTTCAATTTCCATTCGCTTTCTTTTGACCCTACAAGAGTCCTTTTCTATTCTCCTTCAGCAAATATGAGGCAAAGATGTTCCACTGAGGCTGGAATAAAAAATCGCCTTAGAAAAATCTTCCTCAGGGCAAACATAAGGTCAGAGTCTGGCAGAAGCCTTCTCCACTAAAGGCAAGTCAGCAGGTATATAGCCCCAGGTTTCTTCTTCTTGGGAATTGCTCAGACTTTCAGCCTCTGTGGAATAAAAAAAACAGAGGAAAAAATTGAGAACTTTAGAACTGTTAAAGGATCTGAAAAATCATTTATTCCAATCTCCTTATTTTATGGAGCAGATAGTAGAACTCCAGTGAAGAAATGTTACCTGAGATCGCTGGTCTAGTGTTCCTCCCAATGTACTACCCTGCCCGACTTCATCAATTCCATTGACGTTTATTGTACACATATTATGTGCCACATATGATTAGGGGTGTGATACACAGAAAAATAAGACAAATTCCTGCTTTTGAGAACTTTAAGGGTAGTGCTTTTGAGAACTTTAAGGTAGTACAAAAGAAAAATAATTTTGATTTAATGCTTGCTTCAGGCAAAGCAAAATTTAAGGACATATTTTCTTTCTAGGATAGACTTTATTCTTAATCTTTTGATCACAAAGAGAAAAAAACAAAACATTCAAAGGGCTTCATTCTTATTGTCCTTCCCTTTAAATACAATGGCAAGAAATACACAGCTATTATTTACTGTGTTGCCGACGGTCTCCAATAAAGTGGACAATTCTGGATCCCCAGATCTGTGTGTCTCCCTAAAGCCCACAGCCAAATGTCTGTAAGGACAACCGGGTAACTGTTGCAACAAGAGGGTAGGGGAGGGTATTCTGATTCCTGGACACATTGAGGGTCCGTGATGGTGTGAAATCACACCTAATTTTTGCTTTATTAGGGAAATATAGGACAAAGATTTCCCAGTTTGTGTATAGAAACTAATAGAGAAGAACAAAGAATTAGAATTTCACAACAAGATCCTTTAAACAGGAATTTGTCAAGCACTCATTATTCTCTCCTTCAATACAGAATCCTGACCTTTTTGGAAGTGCTCTCAAAATAACCAATAGACAATTTGTTCATACCATTTTCTTTCCATAAGAAGAAAAACAATCTTCACCTGATGCTGGAAGGAAAATTTAGCCTTTCCCTCTCTTGGAGATTTTCAAAAATGTTCCTAAAACCAGATAGAAATGCACATAAGGAACTGTCAATATAAGCAGGATGATGAGCTCCACAATAGCCATCCAGGTGATTTCTGATCTGGGCCATAAAAAGAGAATGAATTTGTGCCATGAAGATGGGCAGAAAGGTATATTTTCCAGATGAAAGAATATGAGAAAAGAAAGGTATCAAAGAGAGTGGTATGTGGGAGGCTATAAGACAACAACGTCATTTTAAAGATAGGGAAAGTGAAACACAAAAAGTATTCAGGACATGTCCAAGACCAGTGGCTAGTGAGTAGCAACATAAATGGAGAGCCCAGATCTTGTGCTTCTTCTTACCAGTGCTGCCTCTGAGTTCACAGCCTGTTAAGCCTAGGCACTGGGCCTTGGGGAAATCGCCAAAAAACAAAGGAGGTGGACACTCATAAGGATGTACTTACAATATTCTTTTATTTTTTGCAATGCTTTACTAGTGTCTAAAACACCCTTTTTACAGAAAACCAGATTGTTTTGTTCTGTTTTTTGTTTTGGGGTTATTTTTTTTTTTTTTTGGCAAGTGTGATTAGAGCAAGAGAAAGTGCTGAATTTCTAATATGCAAATGAAATTAAAGGCCACCCAGGGATGAAGGAGCCCTACGGGAATGTTTTACTGACTGCTGCAAATTTACCCAAATAGTAACTATTTTTTAAATATATATATATAAATAAATTGAGTTACAACCTCTTTTGTTCTTCCCCTTAGGAGTCACATGTTTTTCACCTCTAATTTCATGTCAGTGTTGGGTGGTACATTGTGCATTATTTATGGATGGAATATCAAATGAAGGTGGCTACACTAAGAAACTAGAATTAGACTAATCACAAAATGTATGGATATTAGCCATTTGCCCTTTAAATGCTTATTTTAGGTGTGTGTAAACAAGGAATATAATTTAATTTTCTTGGCTAGTAATAGCAGAAAATATCTAACATATTCTATGTCGTTGCCATAGTTTTTCCTGGAACGTTTGTGCAATTATAGGCTTTCTTCCCACAAGGAAATCTAAAATAGTGAGGGCTTCTGGGACATATATTGACATTAGGAAGATTGTATTTTTAAAGGACAGGAAATTAGGTGGCTTAGAACTGTTCTTCTAGGTTAGTACTGTGGTCCTAGCTTGACTAGATTAGAAACCTCTAAATAAGTAACAGACTTACTAAGCCCCCTTGCATGGTGTCTAAAATGTGCTGAAGTCATTTCCATGTAAATTTAAAATTTTAATCCAATTAAGGTCTTATTAACTCCAGTAGTGGTTGGCATCATGGACTTGTGGGTCTCCCAAACCCCTTTCTTGCTCAAAATGCAAGATTGTGACATTCAACCAAGGAAACTGGCTTTGTCCGTGAAGTTGAAAGATCAGCAAAAGATCAACCTCAGCATTCCTGTGGGAGTTAAGGGAAAAAAATAAGATGTCAGCAACCCTGACATCACTTCATATCCCCTTTGGGTCTTCACATACCGATAACCCTCCAGAAGGCCTGGGCAAACTCCCTAGAACAAGGGAGTGTCAAGGAAGCAGTCAGCATAGCTGTTGTGAATACGAGCTTTGGAATCAAGCAAACTTGCATTTGATACTTGGCTTGACCCTCACAGGCCACAAGAAATGGTACAAGGGGCTTGAAAATGCCTCAGTATTGTCACCTGTAAAATAATGAGAATACTGCCTACCTCCCAGTCTCATTGAAAGGATGAAGTGATACTTATAAAGTTTTGGACACATATTAATCATTCAATTTTAAGAAGGTTTTCTTACAAAGCATGAGAATACAATATAACTCAGGTTTTTGGAATGTTTCTATGTGCGTGAGCCATGCTGAACGACTTAAAGGTTTTAACACTGTGACCCTCTGATCATATACCCAGTGATAGAGCCAGGATTCAGACCAAGGAAGCCTGGCTTGTAAATGTGAATGCTTAACCACAAAGCTCTGCAATGGGCTCTTGACCAAGCTGGTGAATAGGAACAATGACCCAGAGCATTCTGAGCCTCATTTTCCCATTAAAGAATGAGAACTTAAGTAAGCCCAGCCTGTCCCAAAGCTCCTTTGGTACACTTCTAGACAGAACTGTCATGGGAATAATGGGGCTGAAAACAGTCTTTCACACCTCCCCTTAGGGCCTGTTACCAAACTGGCAGATATCTGTGGAACTCTAATCAGCATCTTAAAAAAACAGAGATATACCTGTAGTCACTGTCTATGTCTGAACAATTTTTAATCCAAACAGTAAATGCTCATGACCAAAAGAAATGCAATCATATATAGTTAATGTGTCATCCGTCCCCAATTTGAAGATAATGTGAAATCAGTCCAGTAAGACTAAAGTATACACGTATAAGTAAATAAACTCATACAAATCTCTACCACCATTGAGATGAGTCTCTGAAACTCATTTAAATCTCTAGACTTCCCCTTAAGATTCTTCTGAATAAGGTGGGAGTTTAGGCTGACAAGTCTTATTGTCAATCTTTAAGGTATACTTTGAATCAGTTTATTTCTCAACAGAGACATCAACAACCCTACCCTGTAAACCAGGGGTCAGCAAGCTCTCTCTGGAAAGGACTAGATAGTAAATATTGTAGGTTTTGCAGGCTATACAGTCTATACAGCAGCTACTCCACTCTGCCATGTAGAACAGAAGCAGCCATAGACAATGTGTAAACAAATGAATGTGGCCGTGTCTCAATAAAGCTTTATTTACAAAAAATGAGCAATGGGCTAGATTTGGCCCACAGGTCATAGTCTGCCAACCCCTGGTGTAAACCACTGTCAGCTTTCACCTTTTTCATATACTGCTCTTGTTTCTTCTCTCTGAGCCTTTTCCAATTCATTCTAAATAAGTACACTGCTTCCTTGTTTAAAATGCTTCAATGCATTCTTGTTGCACTTAGATTAGAAGCTAAATTTCTTGGCATAGGATTCAAGGCCTACATCTCAGGAGCTACCTCCTCATTGAGTGTTATCTAATGTCTTGCTCACTTCAGTTCACTGGCTTTGTTTCTGTTACTTTTCAATGTGCCACCTCAGGGCCTTTGCACATGCTGTTCCCTTCCCTTCAAAGTCCTCCTCCCCACTCTGCATCCCTGAGTTCCCAATCCAAATTAGATAATTTCCCATACCTCTCATAGTAAATCTATACTCTTCTTTCAGAGCACTTAATTAATTAATAATTAAATATATATTTATGTGAAGATTTGTTTAATAGCAATCTCTCTACCAGACTTAGGGCCATGCCTGAAAGGATCAGTCATATTTTTTTTCTTTATTACATACTCCTAACATACAATGTGTACTCAACAGTTTCATGATAACTGAACAAACACACTGTTTATTTCTTAGTGTTCAAAGAACTTTATGAAATTTAATCATCTTTCTTCTTTGGGAGAGTAAAAATGTCTGGAGCAGGGAGGATTTTTTTTCTATAGTATTACAAATGGAGAAACAAGTCCAGCTATGATCACACATGTCATCAGGAGGTGTTTGATTATAAGTCCAAGCATGTTTTCTCAGCTTAGTAATTTCCAAAGACACTTAGAAGTCCCACAAGTTCATGTTTGAGGAATTACCATGTAATTTCAACTTTGTCTTTGCTGATGTCTTTGGAAACCCTCCAGTAAATTTTCAAAGGACACTACCCTGTGTGCTGGGGTGATGCTTATTCTGGGAGCTCCTCTGATGCCATAATTACCTTCATTTGCAGTGTTGACCCAGCACAAGAGTTGTGCATTTACTATGCGCTAATTTTGAAAGTTTACAGAGCTGGGCTACTCTACAGATTTTCAAGAAGGCATTTATGGTTCTAAGCACCTTCCCTAAAATCATTAGGTAACAAATTTGCTTGAAAATTTCTTTCATTCTGTCTCAGTGGAGATGAAATACGGTCACTTGCTGGGGAGAAAACAACTATAAAAGGAGAGCAAAATCTCCCTAAATGCTCCCTAAAAACAAGAAAGTCTGATATGCAGCCTATGTGCTGATACAATTATGAGGCTTCTGGCTCTGAGCTGTAACAGATGGGAGTTTTTTTCTCTCTCTTTGGTGATAAGGTGAATGGTTTCTCCCAGGGATGTGTTGGGAAAGCTGCTGTGTTGGCAGTGTTGGTGCTAAGCAGCTGGCTACTGACAGGATTAGAGGCTGAGATTGGCATTGGGGGGCAGGAGTCCATAATATGGGGGTAGAGGAGTAGAAACCAAAAATTGTCCCCCTCCCTTATCCACCCATGAAGCGGGGGCTTGAAGCAATTCATTCTGAACAGTGAATGGAGTTTCCAAGACATGCTAAAGAAGAGCATCAATTCATTCATTCATTTATTCATTCATTCAACAGCCATTGATTGAGTACCTGATATATGGCAGCTATTGTGCTGGCTGCCAAGATATGAAGTCATAGGAGAAATGGATTGTTTCTACCCTCAGGAGGCTCCCAGATTAGTAAGAGAGAAGAACAGTGGAAAAATAAGCTTGATGAAATGTTATTGTGAGTGGGAAAGACTTTATAGCAGTGGTGACAAGATAAATATTTGGAAAATCCGTAGATATTTACTATAACTTGGAAAAGAAAGAAAGTAGGATTTAGGCAGAGAATGCAGCTTGAACAAGGAGGACCTCTCTAGTCCTATCACAAGGAAGACCTCTCTAGTTCTATCTCATTTCAACCTCCATTGGACCCCTGCTAAAGTCATACCCCTCGGCATGCAGTTCCCTTATAAAGCATCACTGGCTCCTGTTTCTGGTCTTTGCTCATGGTGCTCTTTCTGTCTGGATTTTCCTTCCTTCTCCCTTGAGTGTTTCTAAAACCATGGAGGACTTTTTAGAATATGTTGAACAATCTGAACCTTATTTTGAAGGTCTTGGGAAACATAAAGGGATTTTAAGCAGAACAGTTACATGATCAGATGTACTTTTCAGAAAGTTCACTTTGTTGTTTTGTTGAATGAGCCATTAGAAGACAAATGCAATTACCCACCCAGAGGTATTGAGGACCCGAACTAGAGCAGTGATAGTGGTCAGAGAGAGAAGAGTCTGGGCGTGAAAGAAGATGAAGGAAAAGACAGTCCCTGATTGGCTGAGAAGTTTTTTTTGTTTTTTGGCTGGTCAGGTAAATGGGTGTAATAGCACAGCATCATAGAGAGCAAATGAAGAGGCAGAGCTTGGAAAAAAAATATTGATTCAGTTTGGGCTGGTGATGTTGGCTTGGGATTCAGTATTAGAGGTGCACATTTGACCTCCTAATGGGCATATTAAGGTGTGGTGCAAAGAGATTTGGAGCTCGAAAGACCGAGGTCAAGACTTTTGTCAGTCAGGATGAAGCAGGTTATGAAGTGGTAATAATAAAATCTCAGGGACTTAAAACAGCAAAGCTTTCTTCCTCCCTTCCTTCCTTTTTTCTTTCCTTCCTTCCTTCCTTTCTTTCTTTCCTTTCTTTCTTTCTTTCTTTCTTTCTTTCTTTCTTTCTTTCTTTCTTTCTTCCTTCCTTCCTTCCTTCCTTCCTTCCTTCCTTCCTTCCTTCCTTCCTTCCTTTCTTCCTTCCTTTCTTCCTTTCTTCCTTTCTTTCTTTCTTTCTTTCTTTCTTTCTTTCTTTCTTTCTTTCTTTCTTTCTTTCTTTCTTTCTTTCTTTCTTTCTTTCTTTCCTTCTTTCTTGCTATGCTGCATGGCTTGCGAGATCTTAGTTCCCCAACCAGGGATTGAACCTGGGCCCTGGCAATGAAAGTGCTGACTCCTGAACAATCGACTGTCAGGGAATTCCCAACAAAGGTTACTTTCTTCCTCACTCTACCATCTATTGTAGGTCTGTGGGGGGTTCTTAGCTCATTGTAGTCAGTCATGGTCCCAAGCTAAAAGGGCAGCCACCATTTCAAAAGCTGTTGGCTATTAAGCCAGGGAGAGAAGAGAGGTCTTGAGGGTCTTGCCCTGACAACTAAATGTTTGACTGGGAAGTGACTCGTGACACTTTTGCAAAGAAGTAGTCAATAGCTGCACTCAACCACAGGGAGCCAGGAGTGTACTCATCTTGGAGGGAGGGAGAGCTGGAAATAGTTGGCAATAGCAGTAATGACTATTGCAGGACCAGAAGTGAAGATATGAGAATGATCAGCATGTAGATGGCGGTAAAGCTGTGGGAGTGGATAATGCAGGGAAAACTACATTCAGTTTGAAAAGAAGGGGACTATGTATGAGTCCTGGGAAAGTACCTACATTTAGGCTACACTGTATAGAGGAGATAAAGCCACAAAGAGAGGACAAGTAGATGTGGTCAAAAAACTATCATGAAAACTAGAGTGGCATTTCAAAAGACTAAGAGAGTTACATTTCAACAAGGGAGTGAAAACTCAGGAAGCATTTCTCTAGTGACTGACTGAATCTCTCTTTTAGGCAGTAGCTGGGCTGTTCTGATACAGTGATGGATCCATACACATTTCCTTTTTTTAAAAATTTAGTATATTAAAGTCATCAATTCCTAGAGCTGACAGGGTCCTCAGAGATCAGCCAGTTTACCCTCCCACCAAATGTTGAAACTTTCACAGTGACATGTTACAAAGCTCTATCTTATATTAACCTGAAATCTTTCTCTTTGTAACATATCCATGGCCCTACTTCTGCCCTCCAAAATCAGGTAAAGTAAGGCTTTTCTTTTTGTTCCCCAGTCAACCTTACAGCATCATTAAATAGTAGTTTGGGCTGGTAACTGATTTTTTCAAAAAATATCTTTATTGGAGTATAATTGCTTTACAGTGTTGTGTTAGTTTCTGCTGTATAACAAAGTGAATCAGCTATATGTATACATATACATATAGCTGATCCCCATATCCCCTCCCTCTTGAGCTTCCCTATCCCATCCTTCTAGGTCATCACAAAGCATTGATGTGCTATGCACGTCAATGCTGTGCTATGCAGCAGCTTCCCACTAGCCATCCATTTTACATTTGGTAGTGTATACATGTCAGTGCTACTCTCTCACTTCATCCCAGCTTCCCCTTCCCCCCGTGACCTCAAGTCCATTCTCTACGTCTGCATCTTTATTTCTGCCCTGCCACTAGGTTCATTAGTACCATATTTTTTAGATTCCATATATGTGAGTTAGCATACAGTATTTGATTTTCTACTTCTGACTTACTTCACTCTGTATGACAGACACTAGGTCCATCCACCTCATTACAAATAACTCAATTTCATTCTTTTTTTGTGGCTGAATAATATTCCATTGTATATATGTGTCATATCTTCCTTATCCATTCATCTGTTGATGGACATTTAGGTTGCTTCCATGTGGTGACTGATTTATAAAGCACACTTAGTTTGCATAAGAAGAAACTGGTAGAAGGACCAAAATGGTCAGAATTTAGGTATTCAAATTCCCAGTTGGAGAATAAATCATCCAAACCACATTTTCCTTTTTGAATCAGTATGAAAAATGAGAAGTAGGGCACAAGAGTCAAGGTGAGATGATACAGTTTATAAAACATTTAAAGATTGTTAATGTAGAAGAATGCATACTGTATTTTGCTTCTAACTCTGTGACCTAGATAAGTCACTTAACCTCTCTGAGCAGGAATTTTTGTGTCAATGAAATGGATGCCTGGGGTGTATACCTCACAGTGTTGTCATGAGAAAAAACTGAAGTAAAGGCTGAAGTACAATGCACACCTTAAATGCAGGAAACTGGAAAAGATAGAATAGGAAAAATGACATATAAGCTTCAGCACAAGCAGACATCAACTGCCCAGCTCAAGAAACAATTGAGCTTGAAGGTTAATAGCTGTGATTCAAGGAAACTCCCCTGTATTTATTGCTACAGTAATATCGCACAACAACAACAACCATAAAACTCTTAGGTGCACAATGATAAACATTTATTTTAGCTCTATAAGCTAAGGATCTGATGAGGGTTCTTCTGGTCTGGTGAGGCTAATTTTGGCTTGACTTAGTCATGTGTCTGCAGTCAGCTGGCAGGTCCACTGGGGGATGACTGGTCTGGGATGGTCTCACGTGGGACAACTTTCTACATGGTCTCTCATCTTCTAGCAGGCTAGCCTGGGCTTATTCACAGGTGTTTATAGGTGCCCAAGAGAAGGCCTCCTGAAGCTTAGGTACATATTGGCATATCCATCACTTTTGTTGCATTGTATTGTCCAAAGAAAATAATAAGGCCAAGCCCAAGAGATAGAAAAATTGACTTCAATTATTAATGGCATGAACATAGGGAGGAGTGGAGCATTTTGTCCATTTTTGTAATCAGTATACCATAGTCTTTCTCTGGTAGCCTATAGGCTGGATGAGAAAGTTGATCAAGTTGATAAGAAAGGGTATAGAAATGAAGGTAAGCACCTATGAGCAAATTCAAGGATCATGAAGAGCAATAGACTGGGGAAGCCACTTCCAGGCAGCAGAACTGGGACCTAATCAAGGAACTCTCCCTACCTTCAGAGTGAGGGGACCTGGAAACATTTACTCTTCAGGATTTCAGAACTGCTTTGATCAGTGCCTGGCTGTTTGCCTTCTATCATTTCCCTTTTTGAATGGAACTATTTGTTGTAGCCATCCTATTCTTTTGTTTTTTTCATCCTATTCTTATTCATCATTGTATCTTTTGTCTTTGGAGGACAGATAACTTTTTTTTTTAATTTCATAGGCTCTGGACTATAGGAAGCTGCATCCAGACTTGATGTCAGTCACAAGATCCTAGACTTGCAGTGTGATGCCATGGTTAGATAAGACTTGTAAAAATCTTGAGAGAGACTTGAGAAAGATTGTGGGAAGGATATAAATAATTGTGATTAAAAGACAGACTGTGGAAGGTTGATTGCAAAAACTGGTTGCAATTCTTTATTCCTCCTTGAATTCATGTCCTCTGCAATGTGACTTTGAAGTTCTTTCAATCAACAGGTGGAGTCAATTTCTCCACATTTTGAATCTGGGCTGTTTTTTTTTATTTGCTTTGGTCAATTGAATACACAAACGTGATGTTGGACGATTTCTCAGCCCAGACCTCAAGAGGCCTTGCCTAACTCCATTCTCTCTTGGGATTCCTGCCTATGCCATGAAAACAAGACTCACTGGAATTCTGGGTAATGAAAGACATATGGCTCAGTCACTCCCAGCACCTCATCTGACAGTCGGATATGTGAGAGGCCATCCTAGACTAGCCAGCCCACAGCTTACCCAACAGGTGACCAAAGAGGTATGCTTAAGCCCTGTTGAGAAAAGTAAAGCCTGCAATAAATTATCAAAACCATCTAGCTGACATGGAAACCCATGAGAAATAACAAATACTTAATTGTTTAAGCTACTGAGTTGTATGTGTGTGTGTGTGTGTGTGTGTGTGTGTGTGTGTGCGTGTGCGTGTGTGTTTGTTACTCAGCAATATCTAACTGATACACCTTTAGTTTATTCCCCATCATTTGAAAAATGTTTTTTTTTTCTCAGTAGCAGAGCATCACACTTGAAGAGTAAGAAGACACAGGAAAGAAAGAATATTCTAGTCCTGTTGCCTCTGTTGTCTCCACACATGCTGACATATTATTAGTGGTTGTCTCTTTTGAAATAGGCCTAAGCTTACATCATTCCTTCAAGCTACTGCTTTGTGCACCCCCACCTCTTTCTGTCTCTGTCTCTGTTTCTGTCTCTCTCAATCACTGACAGTCCTTCTCCCATCAGTGTCTAGGGATGTGTCTAATAGAGTGAGAATACAAACAGAAAGCCAGTATCTCTGAGCTTTTGAAATAGTAAAATATGGTCATTTTCCCTTTTTTAAAAAATTTTTTTGCAGTACATGGGCCTCTCACTGTCGTGGCCTCTTCTGTTGCCAGACGCGCAGGCTCAGCGACCATGGCTCACGGGCCCAGCCGCTCTGCGGCATGTGGGATCTTCCCGGACCGGGGCACGAACCCGTGTCCCCTGCATTGGCAGGCGGACTCTCAACCACTGCGCCACCAAGGAAGCCCTTCCTTTCTTTTGTTAGAGAGAGAAGGAAGAGTGCAAACAACTATCTGGAGAATTCTCAGGAACTTGACGCACCAGAGCACC
>NW_028138395.1:0-14735 GCF_964270905.1 Leucopleurus acutus
GTTAGTGTACGGTCGGTGAAGGGTTCTGGTTAGGGACGAGATATGGTTTCGGGTCCAGGTACGGGTACGACAACGAGGTAGGCTTCGAGTACTTGTACTTGCTAGGGTACGGGTACGGGAATGGGTACGCCTGCTTCAGGGTACGTGTTAGGGTACAGATGCGTGTTCGTGTCTGGGTTAGCGTAAGGTTGAGGGTTCTGCTTAGGATTAGGGAACAGGGACGGTTCAGTGGACAGTTTAGGGTCCAACAAGGGATTTGGGCTAGGGTACGGGTTAGGGTCTGGGGTAGTATTAAGCCTATTGGTTAGGGTAAGGACTAGGGTTAGCGTTAGGGTACGAAAACGGATTATGGTGAGGGTAAGTGTTAGTGGAGGGTTTCGGCTTAGGGGACGGGTTAGGATGTGCATTAGGGTTAGGGTCCGACAATGTGTTAGGTGTAGGGTACTGTTAGACTACGGGTTACTGTTAGTGTACGAATTCGTATTAGGGTACGTGTTAGTGGACGGGTTCGGAGTATGTGACATGTTAGGGTAAGGGTTAGGGAACGGGTATGGGGTAGGGTCCGGTTTCGGGTACGACAATGGGTTAGGATGAGGGGACGTTTTAGGCTACGGGTTAGTGTTAGTGTGTGGGTTAGTATGAGGGTTACGGTTAGGGAATGGGTACGGTTGAAGGTACAGATTAGGATCCAAGTTAGGGTAAGGGTTAGGGGATGGGTTAGTGTGAGTGTACGGGTTAGGAGTAGGGTATGGTTCGGGGAAGGGGAAGGGTTACAGTTAGGGGACGTATTAGGGTACGGGTTCGGGATCAGGCTTGCTTTAGGGTACTGTTGGGTACGAATTAGGATTAGGGTAAGGGTTCTGCTTAGGGTTATGTTACGGGTATGGGGTAGGGTCCGGTTTAGAGTACGACAATGGGTTAGGCTTACGTTGCGTTTTAGGTTACGGGTTCGGGTAGGGTTGAGGGTCCAGCTCAGGGTATGACAACGGGTTAGGGGACGTGTTTGTTTGTTTGTTAGGGGACGGCTTAGTGTTAGTGTACGGGATAGGATGAGAGTAGGGGTTAGCGTAAGGTTTGGGCGGGGGGGCGGCCCTTTGCTGAACATGCACAGAACACATTGCAATAACACTTTGGGCCTCGTGTTCTCTTCCAGGTGTTTGACCAGAGTGCACTTTCAACTGAAGCTAAAGAAGAAATGTCCAAACTGTATCCTAATGCCCGGAGGGCTCGCCTGAAAGCAGGAGGCGACTTCCCTTACCTGTGCAGCAGTGCAGACGTGAATCTCTATGTACAGGTAGGTCCTAGGCTGGATCCCAGAGCACTTTGCACACAGAATCTGGTTGGAAACAGAAAGGGTTTTCTGATTTTCTGGTCGTCGAGGAAGAGAGCTACAGAATTCTCTGTAGGAATGAAGCATTGACTTGATCAATTGCTCCACATTAGGAACTCACAGGAGAATTCAAGCATATGAGAGCCCCCTGAGGGACTCTATGCCCACTATCCCTTTTCTAAGAGCCACAGGCCTACACTCACACACTGAAGCAGCCGTTTGCTACGATGGGACCTTGGCTCCTGGACACCAGACTTACATGGAGTCAATCTGAATCCCACGAAGGGACTTCTCGGTCTACTTTTCATGCATTCAAACACACGCACCCAAACAACCTCTACTTCTTCGAATACCTGCCTAAATGGATATTAGAATAGTGGGGAGAAATGGTTGCTTTGCAATTTGGCAAGTAGTATCAAGAGCCTGGAAAAACCAGGACGGGTGAGTGTCGTTAGCGTACGTGTTCGGATTCCTGGACGGGTGACCGTGAGGCTTCGGGTAAGTGTGTGGGCTAGGGTGAGGGGGAGGGAACGGGGACGCTTTAGGGTCCAGGTCAGGGCACGACAGAGGTGGAGGGTTCGAGGACGTGTCGGGGGACGGGGACTGTGGAGGGTGCACGTCAGGGGACGACAGAAGTGGAGGGTTCGAGGACGTGTCGGGGGACGGGGACTGTGGAGGGTGCAGGTCAGGGCGCGACAGACGTGGAGGGTTCGAGGACGTGTCGGGGGACGGGGACTGTGGAGGGTGCAGGTCCGGGCACGACAGAGGTTTAGGGTTCGAGGACACGTCGGGGGACTGTGGAGGGTGCAGGTCAGGGCACGACAGAAGTGGAGGGTTCGAGGACGTGTCACGGGACGCCTTAGGATTGGGAACGGGGACTGTGGAGGGTGCAGGTCAGGGCGCGACGGAGGTGGAGGGTTCGAGGACGTGTCACGGGACGCCTTAGGATTGGGAACGGGGACTGTGGAGGGTGCAGGTCAGGGCACGACGGAGGTGGAGGGTTCGAGGACGTGTCGGGGGACGGGTTAGGATTGGGAACGGGGACTGTGGAGGGTGCAGGTCAGGGCGCGACGGAGGTGGAGGGTTCGAGGACACGTCGGGGGACTGTGGAGGGTGCAGGTCAGGGCACGACAGAGGTGGAGGGTTCGAGGACGTGTCACGGGACGCCTTAGGATTGGGAACGGGGACTGTGGAGGGTGCAGGTCAGGGCACGACGGAGGTGGAGGGTTCGAGGACCTCTCACGGGACGGCCTAGGATAGGGAACGGGGACTGTGGAAGGTGCAGGTCAGGGCACGACAGACGTGGAGAGTTCGAGGACGTGTCAGGGGACTGTGGAGGGTGCACGTCAGGGTACGACAGAAGTGGAGGGTTCGAGGACGTGTCAGGGGACGGGGACTGTGGACGGTGCAGGTCAGGGCACGACAGAGTAGGATTGGGGACGGGGACTGTGGACGGTGCAGGTCTGGGCACCACAGAGCTGTA
Source organism: Leucopleurus acutus (assembly GCF_964270905.1). Taxonomy (NCBI): domain Eukaryota; kingdom Metazoa; phylum Chordata; class Mammalia; order Artiodactyla; family Delphinidae; genus Leucopleurus; species Leucopleurus acutus. The sequence goes on from NW_028138395.1 coordinate 2,814, forward strand.
GGGTTCGAGGACGTGTCGGGGGACGGCTTAGGATAGGGAACGGGGACTGTGGAGGGTGCAGGTCAGGGCACGACGGACGTGGAGGGTTCGAGGACGTGTCAGGGGACGGGGACTGTGGAGGGTTCGAGGACGTGTCAGGGGACGGGGACTGTGGAGGGTGCAGGGTAGGGCACGACAACGGGACAGGCTTACGGTCCAGGTTACGGATAAGGCTTAGTGTGAGGGGGAGGGTGAGGGTTAGTGTACGGTCGGTGAAGGGTTCTGGTTAGGGACGAGATATGGTTTCGGGTCCAGGTACGGGTACGACAACGAGGTAGGCTTCGAGTACTTGTACTTGCTAGGGTACGGGTACGGGAATGGGTACGCCTGCTTCAGGGTACGTGTTAGGGTACAGATGCGTGTTCGTGTCTGGGTTAGCGTAAGGTTGAGGGTTCTGCTTAGGATTAGGGAACAGGGACGGTTCAGTGGACAGTTTAGGGTCCAACAAGGGATTTGGGCTAGGGTACGGGTTAGGGTCTGGGGTAGTATTAAGCCTATTGGTTAGGGTAAGGACTAGGGTTAGCGTTAGGGTACGAAAACGGATTATGGTGAGGGTAAGTGTTAGTGGAGGGTTTCGGCTTAGGGGACGGGTTAGGATGTGCATTAGGGTTAGGGTCCGACAATGTGTTAGGTGTAGGGTACTGTTAGACTACGGGTTACTGTTAGTGTACGAATTCGTATTAGGGTACGTGTTAGTGGACGGGTTCGGAGTATGTGACATGTTAGGGTAAGGGTTAGGGAACGGGTATGGGGTAGGGTCCGGTTTCGGGTACGACAATGGGTTAGGATGAGGGGACGTTTTAGGCTACGGGTTAGTGTTAGTGTGTGGGTTAGTATGAGGGTTACGGTTAGGGAATGGGTACGGTTGAAGGTACAGATTAGGATCCAAGTTAGGGTAAGGGTTAGGGGATGGGTTAGTGTGAGTGTACGGGTTAGGAGTAGGGTATGGTTCGGGGAAGGGGAAGGGTTACAGTTAGGGGACGTATTAGGGTACGGGTTCGGGATCAGGCTTGCTTTAGGGTACTGTTGGGTACGAATTAGGATTAGGGTAAGGGTTCTGCTTAGGGTTATGTTACGGGTATGGGGTAGGGTCCGGTTTAGAGTACGACAATGGGTTAGGCTTACGTTGCGTTTTAGGTTACGGGTTCGGGTAGGGTTGAGGGTCCAGCTCAGGGTATGACAACGGGTTAGGGGACGTGTTTGTTTGTTTGTTAGGGGACGGCTTAGTGTTAGTGTACGGGATAGGATGAGAGTAGGGGTTAGCGTAAGGTTTGGGCGGGGGGGCGGCCCTTTGCTGAACATGCACAGAACACATTGCAATAACACTTTGGGCCTCGTGTTCTCTTCCAGGTGTTTGACCAGAGTGCACTTTCAACTGAAGCTAAAGAAGAAATGTCCAAACTGTATCCTAATGCCCGGAGGGCTCGCCTGAAAGCAGGAGGCGACTTCCCTTACCTGTGCAGCAGTGCAGACGTGAATCTCTATGTACAGGTAGGTCCTAGGCTGGATCCCAGAGCACTTTGCACACAGAATCTGGTTGGAAACAGAAAGGGTTTTCTGATTTTCTGGTCGTCGAGGAAGAGAGCTACAGAATTCTCTGTAGGAATGAAGCATTGACTTGATCAATTGCTCCACATTAGGAACTCACAGGAGAATTCAAGCATATGAGAGCCCCCTGAGGGACTCTATGCCCACTATCCCTTTTCTAAGAGCCACAGGCCTACACTCACACACTGAAGCAGCCGTTTGCTACGATGGGACCTTGGCTCCTGGACACCAGACTTACATGGAGTCAATCTGAATCCCACGAAGGGACTTCTCGGTCTACTTTTCATGCATTCAAACACACGCACCCAAACAACCTCTACTTCTTCGAATACCTGCCTAAATGGATATTAGAATAGTGGGGAGAAATGGTTGCTTTGCAATTTGGCAAGTAGTATCAAGAGCCTGGAAAAACCAGGACGGGTGAGTGTCGTTAGCGTACGTGTTCGGATTCCTGGACGGGTGACCGTGAGGCTTCGGGTAAGTGTGTGGGCTAGGGTGAGGGGGAGGGAACGGGGACGCTTTAGGGTCCAGGTCAGGGCACGACAGAGGTGGAGGGTTCGAGGACGTGTCGGGGGACGGGGACTGTGGAGGGTGCACGTCAGGGGACGACAGAAGTGGAGGGTTCGAGGACGTGTCGGGGGACGGGGACTGTGGAGGGTGCAGGTCAGGGCGCGACAGACGTGGAGGGTTCGAGGACGTGTCGGGGGACGGGGACTGTGGAGGGTGCAGGTCCGGGCACGACAGAGGTTTAGGGTTCGAGGACACGTCGGGGGACTGTGGAGGGTGCAGGTCAGGGCACGACAGAAGTGGAGGGTTCGAGGACGTGTCACGGGACGCCTTAGGATTGGGAACGGGGACTGTGGAGGGTGCAGGTCAGGGCGCGACGGAGGTGGAGGGTTCGAGGACGTGTCACGGGACGCCTTAGGATTGGGAACGGGGACTGTGGAGGGTGCAGGTCAGGGCACGACGGAGGTGGAGGGTTCGAGGACGTGTCGGGGGACGGGTTAGGATTGGGAACGGGGACTGTGGAGGGTGCAGGTCAGGGCGCGACGGAGGTGGAGGGTTCGAGGACACGTCGGGGGACTGTGGAGGGTGCAGGTCAGGGCACGACAGAGGTGGAGGGTTCGAGGACGTGTCACGGGACGCCTTAGGATTGGGAACGGGGACTGTGGAGGGTGCAGGTCAGGGCACGACGGAGGTGGAGGGTTCGAGGACCTCTCACGGGACGGCCTAGGATAGGGAACGGGGACTGTGGAAGGTGCAGGTCAGGGCACGACAGACGTGGAGAGTTCGAGGACGTGTCAGGGGACTGTGGAGGGTGCACGTCAGGGTACGACAGAAGTGGAGGGTTCGAGGACGTGTCAGGGGACGGGGACTGTGGACGGTGCAGGTCAGGGCACGACAGAGTAGGATTGGGGACGGGGACTGTGGACGGTGCAGGTCTGGGCACCACAGAGCTGTAGGGTTCGAGGACGTGTCGGGGGACGGCTTAGGATAGGGAACGGGGACTGTGGAGGGTGCAGGTCAGGGCACGACGGACGTGGAGGGTTCGAGGACGTGTCAGGGGACGGGGACTGTGGAGGGTTCGAGGACGTGTCAGGGGACGGGGACTGTGGAGGGTGCAGGGTAGGGCACGACAACGGGACAGGCTTACGGTCCAGGTTACGGATAAGGCTTAGTGTGAGGGGGAGGGTGAGGGTTAGTGTACGGTCGGTGAAGGGTTCTGGTTAGGGACGAGATATGGTTTCGGGTCCAGGTACGGGTACGACAACGAGGTAGGCTTCGAGTACTTGTACTTGCTAGGGTACGGGTACGGGAATGGGTACGCCTGCTTCAGGGTACGTGTTAGGGTACAGATGCGTGTTCGTGTCTGGGTTAGCGTAAGGTTGAGGGTTCTGCTTAGGATTAGGGAACAGGGACGGTTCAGTGGACAGTTTAGGGTCCAACAAGGGATTTGGGCTAGGGTACGGGTTAGGGTCTGGGGTAGTATTAAGCCTATTGGTTAGGGTAAGGACTAGGGTTAGCGTTAGGGTACGAAAACGGATTATGGTGAGGGTAAGTGTTAGTGGAGGGTTTCGGCTTAGGGGACGGGTTAGGATGTGCATTAGGGTTAGGGTCCGACAATGTGTTAGGTGTAGGGTACTGTTAGACTACGGGTTACTGTTAGTGTACGAATTCGTATTAGGGTACGTGTTAGTGGACGGGTTCGGAGTATGTGACATGTTAGGGTAAGGGTTAGGGAACGGGTATGGGGTAGGGTCCGGTTTCGGGTACGACAATGGGTTAGGATGAGGGGACGTTTTAGGCTACGGGTTAGTGTTAGTGTGTGGGTTAGTATGAGGGTTACGGTTAGGGAATGGGTACGGTTGAAGGTACAGATTAGGATCCAAGTTAGGGTAAGGGTTAGGGGATGGGTTAGTGTGAGTGTACGGGTTAGGAGTAGGGTATGGTTCGGGGAAGGGGAAGGGTTACAGTTAGGGGACGTATTAGGGTACGGGTTCGGGATCAGGCTTGCTTTAGGGTACTGTTGGGTACGAATTAGGATTAGGGTAAGGGTTCTGCTTAGGGTTATGTTACGGGTATGGGGTAGGGTCCGGTTTAGAGTACGACAATGGGTTAGGCTTACGTTGCGTTTTAGGTTACGGGTTCGGGTAGGGTTGAGGGTCCAGCTCAGGGTATGACAACGGGTTAGGGGACGTGTTTGTTTGTTTGTTAGGGGACGGCTTAGTGTTAGTGTACGGGATAGGATGAGAGTAGGGGTTAGCGTAAGGTTTGGGCGGGGGGGCGGCCCTTTGCTGAACATGCACAGAACACATTGCAATAACACTTTGGGCCTCGTGTTCTCTTCCAGGTGTTTGACCAGAGTGCACTTTCAACTGAAGCTAAAGAAGAAATGTCCAAACTGTATCCTAATGCCCGGAGGGCTCGCCTGAAAGCAGGAGGCGACTTCCCTTACCTGTGCAGCAGTGCAGACGTGAATCTCTATGTACAGGTAGGTCCTAGGCTGGATCCCAGAGCACTTTGCACACAGAATCTGGTTGGAAACAGAAAGGGTTTTCTGATTTTCTGGTCGTCGAGGAAGAGAGCTACAGAATTCTCTGTAGGAATGAAGCATTGACTTGATCAATTGCTCCACATTAGGAACTCACAGGAGAATTCAAGCATATGAGAGCCCCCTGAGGGACTCTATGCCCACTATCCCTTTTCTAAGAGCCACAGGCCTACACTCACACACTGAAGCAGCCGTTTGCTACGATGGGACCTTGGCTCCTGGACACCAGACTTACATGGAGTCAATCTGAATCCCACGAAGGGACTTCTCGGTCTACTTTTCATGCATTCAAACACACGCACCCAAACAACCTCTACTTCTTCGAATACCTGCCTAAATGGATATTAGAATAGTGGGGAGAAATGGTTGCTTTGCAATTTGGCAAGTAGTATCAAGAGCCTGGAAAAACCAGGACGGGTGAGTGTCGTTAGCGTACGTGTTCGGATTCCTGGACGGGTGACCGTGAGGCTTCGGGTAAGTGTGTGGGCTAGGGTGAGGGGGAGGGAACGGGGACGCTTTAGGGTCCAGGTCAGGGCACGACAGAGGTGGAGGGTTCGAGGACGTGTCGGGGGACGGGGACTGTGGAGGGTGCACGTCAGGGGACGACAGAAGTGGAGGGTTCGAGGACGTGTCGGGGGACGGGGACTGTGGAGGGTGCAGGTCAGGGCGCGACAGACGTGGAGGGTTCGAGGACGTGTCGGGGGACGGGGACTGTGGAGGGTGCAGGTCCGGGCACGACAGAGGTTTAGGGTTCGAGGACACGTCGGGGGACTGTGGAGGGTGCAGGTCAGGGCACGACAGAAGTGGAGGGTTCGAGGACGTGTCACGGGACGCCTTAGGATTGGGAACGGGGACTGTGGAGGGTGCAGGTCAGGGCGCGACGGAGGTGGAGGGTTCGAGGACGTGTCACGGGACGCCTTAGGATTGGGAACGGGGACTGTGGAGGGTGCAGGTCAGGGCACGACGGAGGTGGAGGGTTCGAGGACGTGTCGGGGGACGGGTTAGGATTGGGAACGGGGACTGTGGAGGGTGCAGGTCAGGGCGCGACGGAGGTGGAGGGTTCGAGGACACGTCGGGGGACTGTGGAGGGTGCAGGTCAGGGCACGACAGAGGTGGAGGGTTCGAGGACGTGTCACGGGACGCCTTAGGATTGGGAACGGGGACTGTGGAGGGTGCAGGTCAGGGCACGACGGAGGTGGAGGGTTCGAGGACCTCTCACGGGACGGCCTAGGATAGGGAACGGGGACTGTGGAAGGTGCAGGTCAGGGCACGACAGACGTGGAGAGTTCGAGGACGTGTCAGGGGACTGTGGAGGGTGCACGTCAGGGTACGACAGAAGTGGAGGGTTCGAGGACGTGTCAGGGGACGGGGACTGTGGACGGTGCAGGTCAGGGCACGACAGAGTAGGATTGGGGACGGGGACTGTGGACGGTGCAGGTCTGGGCACCACAGAGCTGTAGGGTTCGAGGACGTGTCGGGGGACGGCTTAGGATAGGGAACGGGGACTGTGGAGGGTGCAGGTCAGGGCACGACGGACGTGGAGGGTTCGAGGACGTGTCAGGGGACGGGGACTGTGGAGGGTTCGAGGACGTGTCAGGGGACGGGGACTGTGGAGGGTGCAGGGTAGGGCACGACAACGGGACAGGCTTACGGTCCAGGTTACGGATAAGGCTTAGTGTGAGGGGGAGGGTGAGGGTTAGTGTACGGTCGGTGAAGGGTTCTGGTTAGGGACGAGATATGGTTGCGGGTCCAGGTACGGGTACGACAACGAGGTAGGCTTCGAGTACTTGTACTTGCTAGGGTACGGGTACGGGAATGGGTACGCCTGCTTCAGGGTACGTGTTAGGGTACAGATGCGTGTTCGTGTCTGGGTTAGCGTAAGGTTGAGGGTTCTGCTTAGGATTAGGGAACAGGGACGGTTCAGTGGACAGTTTAGGGTCCAACAAGGGATTTGGGCTAGGGTACGGGTTAGGGTCTGGGGTAGTATTAAGCCTATTGGTTAGGGTAAGGACTAGGGTTAGCGTTAGGGTACGAAAACGGATTATGGTGAGGGTAAGTGTTAGTGGAGGGTTTCGGCTTAGGGGACGGGTTAGGATGTGCATTAGGGTTAGGGTCCGACAATGTGTTAGGTGTAGGGTACTGTTAGACTACGGGTTACTGTTAGTGTACGAATTCGTATTAGGGTACGTGTTAGTGGACGGGTTCGGAGTATGTGACATGTTAGGGTAAGGGTTAGGGAACGGGTATGGGGTAGGGTCCGGTTTCGGGTACGACAATGGGTTAGGATGAGGGGACGTTTTAGGCTACGGGTTAGTGTTAGTGTGTGGGTTAGTATGAGGGTTACGGTTAGGGAATGGGTACGGTTGAAGGTACAGATTAGGATCCAAGTTAGGGTAAGGGTTAGGGGATGGGTTAGTGTGAGTGTACGGGTTAGGAGTAGGGTATGGTTCGGGGAAGGGGAAGGGTTACAGTTAGGGGACGTATTAGGGTACGGGTTCGGGATCAGGCTTGCTTTAGGGTACTGTTGGGTACGAATTAGGATTAGGGTAAGGGTTCTGCTTAGGGTTATGTTACGGGTATGGGGTAGGGTCCGGTTTAGAGTACGACAATGGGTTAGGCTTACGTTGCGTTTTAGGTTACGGGTTCGGGTAGGGTTGAGGGTCCAGCTCAGGGTATGACAACGGGTTAGGGGACGTGTTTGTTTGTTTGTTAGGGGACGGCTTAGTGTTAGTGTACGGGATAGGATGAGAGTAGGGGTTAGCGTAAGGTTTGGGCGGGGGGGCGGCCCTTTGCTGAACATGCACAGAACACATTGCAATAACACTTTGGGCCTCGTGTTCTCTTCCAGGTGTTTGACCAGAGTGCACTTTCAACTGAAGCTAAAGAAGAAATGTCCAAACTGTATCCTAATGCCCGGAGGGCTCGCCTGAAAGCAGGAGGCGACTTCCCTTACCTGTGCAGCAGTGCAGACGTGAATCTCTATGTACAGGTAGGTCCTAGGCTGGATCCCAGAGCACTTTGCACACAGAATCTGGTTGGAAACAGAAAGGGTTTTCTGATTTTCTGGTCGTCGAGGAAGAGAGCTACAGAATTCTCTGTAGGAATGAAGCATTGACTTGATCAATTGCTCCACATTAGGAACTCACAGGAGAATTCAAGCATATGAGAGCCCCCTGAGGGACTCTATGCCCACTATCCCTTTTCTAAGAGCCACAGGCCTACACTCACACACTGAAGCAGCCGTTTGCTACGATGGGACCTTGGCTCCTGGACACCAGACTTACATGGAGTCAATCTGAATCCCACGAAGGGACTTCTCGGTCTACTTTTCATGCATTCAAACACACGCACCCAAACAACCTCTACTTCTTCGAATACCTGCCTAAATGGATATTAGAATAGTGGGGAGAAATGGTTGCTTTGCAATTTGGCAAGTAGTATCAAGAGCCTGGAAAAACCAGGACGGGTGAGTGTCGTTAGCGTACGTGTTCGGATTCCTGGACGGGTGACCGTGAGGCTTCGGGTAAGTGTGTGGGCTAGGGTGAGGGGGAGGGAACGGGGACGCTTTAGGGTCCAGGTCAGGGCACGACAGAGGTGGAGGGTTCGAGGACGTGTCGGGGGACGGGGACTGTGGAGGGTGCACGTCAGGGGACGACAGAAGTGGAGGGTTCGAGGACGTGTCGGGGGACGGGGACTGTGGAGGGTGCAGGTCAGGGCGCGACAGACGTGGAGGGTTCGAGGACGTGTCGGGGGACGGGGACTGTGGAGGGTGCAGGTCCGGGCACGACAGAGGTTTAGGGTTCGAGGACACGTCGGGGGACTGTGGAGGGTGCAGGTCAGGGCACGACAGAAGTGGAGGGTTCGAGGACGTGTCACGGGACGCCTTAGGATTGGGAACGGGGACTGTGGAGGGTGCAGGTCAGGGCGCGACGGAGGTGGAGGGTTCGAGGACGTGTCACGGGACGCCTTAGGATTGGGAACGGGGACTGTGGAGGGTGCAGGTCAGGGCACGACGGAGGTGGAGGGTTCGAGGACGTGTCGGGGGACGGGTTAGGATTGGGAACGGGGACTGTGGAGGGTGCAGGTCAGGGCGCGACGGAGGTGGAGGGTTCGAGGACACGTCGGGGGACTGTGGAGGGTGCAGGTCAGGGCACGACAGAGGTGGAGGGTTCGAGGACGTGTCACGGGACGCCTTAGGATTGGGAACGGGGACTGTGGAGGGTGCAGGTCAGGGCACGACGGAGGTGGAGGGTTCGAGGACCTCTCACGGGACGGCCTAGGATAGGGAACGGGGACTGTGGAAGGTGCAGGTCAGGGCACGACAGACGTGGAGAGTTCGAGGACGTGTCAGGGGACTGTGGAGGGTGCACGTCAGGGTACGACAGAAGTGGAGGGTTCGAGGACGTGTCAGGGGACGGGGACTGTGGACGGTGCAGGTCAGGGCACGACAGAGTAGGATTGGGGACGGGGACTGTGGACGGTGCAGGTCTGGGCACCACAGAGCTGTAGGGTTCGAGGACGTGTCGGGGGACGGCTTAGGATAGGGAACGGGGACTGTGGAGGGTGCAGGTCAGGGCACGACGGACGTGGAGGGTTCGAGGACGTGTCAGGGGACGGGGACTGTGGAGGGTTCGAGGACGTGTCAGGGGACGGGGACTGTGGAGGGTGCAGGGTAGGGCACGACAACGGGACAGGCTTACGGTCCAGGTTACGGATAAGGCTTAGTGTGAGGGGGAGGGTGAGGGTTAGTGTACGGTCGGTGAAGGGTTCTGGTTAGGGACGAGATATGGTTGCGGGTCCAGGTACGGGTACGACAACGAGGTAGGCTTCGAGTACTTGTACTTGCTAGGGTACGGGTACGGGAATGGGTACGCCTGCTTCAGGGTACGTGTTAGGGTACAGATGCGTGTTCGTGTCTGGGTTAGCGTAAGGTTGAGGGTTCTGCTTAGGATTAGGGAACAGGGACGGTTCAGTGGACAGTTTAGGGTCCAACAAGGGATTTGGGCTAGGGTACGGGTTAGGGTCTGGGGTAGTATTAAGCCTATTGGTTAGGGTAAGGACTAGGGTTAGCGTTAGGGTACGAAAACGGATTATGGTGAGGGTAAGTGTTAGTGGAGGGTTTCGGCTTAGGGGACGGGTTAGGATGTGCATTAGGGTTAGGGTCCGACAATGTGTTAGGTGTAGGGTACTGTTAGACTACGGGTTACTGTTAGTGTACGAATTCGTATTAGGGTACGTGTTAGTGGACGGGTTCGGAGTATGTGACATGTTAGGGTAAGGGTTAGGGAACGGGTATGGGGTAGGGTCCGGTTTCGGGTACGACAATGGGTTAGGATGAGGGGACGTTTTAGGCTACGGGTTAGTGTTAGTGTGTGGGTTAGTATGAGGGTTACGGTTAGGGAATGGGTACGGTTGAAGGTACAGATTAGGATCCAAGTTAGGGTAAGGGTTAGGGGATGGGTTAGTGTGAGTGTACGGGTTAGGAGTAGGGTATGGTTCGGGGAAGGGGAAGGGTTACAGTTAGGGGACGTATTAGGGTACGGGTTCGGGATCAGGCTTGCTTTAGGGTACTGTTGGGTACGAATTAGGATTAGGGTAAGGGTTCTGCTTAGGGTTATGTTACGGGTATGGGGTAGGGTCCGGTTTAGAGTACGACAATGGGTTAGGCTTACGTTGCGTTTTAGGTTACGGGTTCGGGTAGGGTTGAGGGTCCAGCTCAGGGTATGACAACGGGTTAGGGGACGTGTTTGTTTGTTTGTTAGGGGACGGCTTAGTGTTAGTGTACGGGATAGGATGAGAGTAGGGGTTAGCGTAAGGTTTGGGCGGGGGGGCGGCCCTTTGCTGAACATGCACAGAACACATTGCAATAACACTTTGGGCCTCGTGTTCTCTTCCAGGTGTTTGACCAGAGTGCACTTTCAACTGAAGCTAAAGAAGAAATGTCCAAACTGTATCCTAATGCCCGGAGGGCTCGCCTGAAAGCAGGAGGCGACTTCCCTTACCTGTGCAGCAGTGCAGACGTGAATCTCTATGTACAGGTAGGTCCTAGGCTGGATCCCAGAGCACTTTGCACACAGAATCTGGTTGGAAACAGAAAGGGTTTTCTGATTTTCTGGTCGTCGAGGAAGAGAGCTACAGAATTCTCTGTAGGAATGAAGCATTGACTTGATCAATTGCTCCACATTAGGAACTCACAGGAGAATTCAAGCATATGAGAGCCCCCTGAGGGACTCTATGCCCACTATCCCTTTTCTAAGAGCCACAGGCCTACACTCACACACTGAAGCAGCCGTTTGCTACGATGGGACCTTGGCTCCTGGACACCAGACTTACATGGAGTCAATCTGAATCCCACGAAGGGACTTCTCGGTCTACTTTTCATGCATTCAAACACACGCACCCAAACAACCTCTACTTCTTCGAATACCTGCCTAAATGGATATTAGAATAGTGGGGAGAAATGGTTGCTTTGCAATTTGGCAAGTAGTATCAAGAGCCTGGAAAAACCAGGACGGGTGAGTGTCGTTAGCGTACGTGTTCGGATTCCTGGACGGGTGACCGTGAGGCTTCGGGTAAGTGTGTGGGCTAGGGTGAGGGGGAGGGAACGGGGACGCTTTAGGGTCCAGGTCAGGGCACGACAGAGGTGGAGGGTTCGAGGACGTGTCGGGGGACGGGGACTGTGGAGGGTGCACGTCAGGGGACGACAGAAGTGGAGGGTTCGAGGACGTGTCGGGGGACGGGGACTGTGGAGGGTGCAGGTCAGGGCGCGACAGACGTGGAGGGTTCGAGGACGTGTCGGGGGACGGGGACTGTGGAGGGTGCAGGTCCGGGCACGACAGAGGTTTAGGGTTCGAGGACACGTCGGGGGACTGTGGAGGGTGCAGGTCAGGGCACGACAGAAGTGGAGGGTTCGAGGACGTGTCACGGGACGCCTTAGGATTGGGAACGGGGACTGTGGAGGGTGCAGGTCAGGGCGCGACGGAGGTGGAGGGTTCGAGGACGTGTCACGGGACGCCTTAGGATTGGGAACGGGGACTGTGGAGGGTGCAGGTCAGGGCACGACGGAGGTGGAGGGTTCGAGGACGTGTCGGGGGACGGGTTAGGATTGGGAACGGGGACTGTGGAGGGTGCAGGTCAGGGCGCGACGGAGGTGGAGGGTTCGAGGACACGTCGGGGGACTGTGGAGGGTGCAGGTCAGGGCACGACAGAGGTGGAGGGTTCGAGGACGTGTCACGGGACGCCTTAGGATTGGGAACGGGGACTGTGGAGGGTGCAGGTCAGGG
>NW_028138393.1:0-13915 GCF_964270905.1 Leucopleurus acutus
CCCCTAAACCGTCCCTGTCCCCTAACCCTAACCTTAACACTAACCCTAACCCTAACCCTTAACCGAAGCCTTACCCTAACCCGTCCCCTAATCCTAACCCGTACGCTAACACTAACCCATTCCCTCACACGTACTCTCAACCTAAACCATTGTCAGACCCTAACCTGTCCCCTAAACCGTCCCCATCCCCTAACCCTAAACTTAACACTAACCCTAACCCTAACCCTTAACCGAAGCCTTACCCTAACCCATCCCCCAATCCTAACCCGTACGCTAACACTAACCCATTCTCTCACAAGTACGCTCAACCTAAACCATTGTCGTACCCTAACCTATCCCCTAAACCATCCCCATCCCCTAACCCTACCCCTAAACCTTACCCAAAGCCTTACCGTAAACCGTCCCCTAATCCTAACCCGTACGCTAACACTAACCCGTGCCCTCACACGTACACTCACCCTAAACCGTTGGCGTACCCTAACCTGTCCCCTATACAGTCCCCGTCCCCTAACCCTAACCCTAACCCTAACCCTTATCTGAAGCCTTTCCCTACCCGTCCCCTAATCCTAAGCCGTATGTTAACACTAACCCGTGCCCTCACACGTACGCTCACCCTAAACCATTGGCGTAAGCTATCCTGTCCCCTAAACCGTCCCCGTCCCCTAACCCTAATCCTAAACCTAAACCTAACCCTTACCCGAAGCCTTATCCTAACCTGTCACCTAATCGTAACCCGTACGCTAACACTAACCCGTGCCCTCACATGTACGCTCACCCTAAACCATTGTCGTACCCTAACCTGTCCCCTAAACCGTCCCCATTCCCTAACCCTAACCCTAAACCTAACGCTTACCCGAAGCCTTACCCTAACCCGTCCCCTAATCCTAACCAGTACGCTAACACTAACCAGTGCCCTAACAAGTACGCTCACCCTAAAACGTTGTCGTACCCTAACCTGTCCCCTAAACCGTCCCCGTCCCCTAGCCCTAACCCTAAACCTAACACTTACCCGAAGCCTTACCCTAACCTGTCCCCTATTCCTAACCCAAACCCTAACACTATCCCGTGTCCTCATGCGTACGCTCACCCTAAACCGTTGTCGTAACTTAACCTGTCTCCTAAACCGTCCCCGTCCCCTAACCCTAACCCTAATCCTAACCCTAACTCGACCCCTAATCCTAACCCATACGCTAACACTAACTTGTGCCCTCACACGTACGCTCACCCTAAACCGTTTTCATACCTTAACCTGAACCCTAAACCGTCCTCGTCCCCTAACCCTAACCCTAACACTAACCCTAACCCTTACCCGAAACCTTACCCTAACCCGTTCCCTAATCCTAACCCATACGCTAACACTAACCCATGCCCTCACACGTACGCTCACCCTAAACCGTTGTCATACCCTACCCTGTCCCCTAAACCATCCCTGATCCCTAACCCTAACCCTAATCCTAAACCTTACCCAAAGCCTTACCCTAACCCGTGCCCTAATCCTAACCCGTACGCTAACACTAACCCGTGCCCTCACACGTACGCTCACCCTAAACCGTTGGTGTACCCTAACCTGTCCCCTAAACCATCTCTGTCCCCTAACCCTCACCATAACCCTAACCCTAACCCTAACCCTAACCCGTACCCAAAGCCTTACTCTATCCTGTCCCCTAATCCTAACCTGTATGCTAACACTAACCCATGCCCTCAGATGTACGCTCACTCTAAACCGTTGTCGTACCCTAACCTGTCCCCTAAACCATCCCCGTCCCCTAACCCTAACCCTAAACCTAACCCTTACCCAAAGCCTTACCCTAACCCGTCCCCTAATCCTAACCCGTACGCTAACACTATCCCGTGCCCTCACGCGTACGCTCACCCTAAACCGTTGTCATATCCTAACCTGTCCCCTAAACCGTCCACGTCCCCTAACCCTAACTCTAATCCTAACCCTAACTCGTCCCCTAATCCTAACCCATATGCTAACACTAACTCATGCCCTCACACGTACGCTCACGCTAAACCGTTTTCATACCCTAACATATACCCTAAACCGTCCCCATCCCCTAACCCTAACTCTAACCCTAACACTTACCCGAAGCCTTACCCTAACCCGCCCCCTAATCCTAAACCGAACGCTAAGACTAACCCGTGCGCTCACACGTACGCTCACCCTAAACCGTAGGCGTACCCTAACCTGTCCCTTAAACCATCCCCTTCCCCTAACCCTCACCATAATCCTAACCCTAACCCTAACCCGTACCCAAAGCCTTAATCTATCCCATCCCCTAATCCTAACCTGTATGCGAACACTAACCCATGCCCTCAGATGTACGCTCACCCTAAACCGTTGTCGTACCCTAACCTGTCCCCTAAACCGTCCCCATCCCCTAACACTAACCCTAAACCTAACCCTTACCCGAAGCCTTATCCTAATCGTCCCCTAATCCTAACCCGTACGCTAACACTAACACGTGCTCTCACACGTACGCTCACCCTAAACCATTGACGTACCCTAACCTGTCCCATAAACCGTCCCCGTTCCCTAACCCTAACCCTAACCCTAAACCTAACCCTAACGCTTACCCAAAGCCTTACCCTAACCCGTCCCCTAATCCTAACCCATACGCTAACACTAACCAGTGCCCTCACACGTACGCTCACCCTAAACCGTTGTCGTACCCTAACCTGTCCCCTAAACCGTCCCCATCCCCTAACACTAACTCTAAACCTAACCCTTACCCAAAGCCTTACCCTAACCCGTCCCCTAATCCTAACCCGTACACTAACACTATCCCGTGCCCGCACACGTACGCTCACCCTAAACCGTTGTCATATCCTAACCTGTCCCCTAAACCGTCCCCGTCCCCTAACCCTAACTCTAATCCTAACCCTAACTCGTCCCCTAATCCTAACCCATATGCTAACACTAACTTGTGCCCTCACACGTACGCTCAACCTAAAACGTTGTCGTACCCTAACCTGTCCCCTAAACCGTCCCCATCCAATAACCCTAACCTTAACCCTAACCCTTACCCGAACCCTTATCCTAACCCGTTCCCTAATCCTAACCCGTATGCTAACACTAACTCGTGCCCTCACACGTATGCTCACCCTAAACTGTTGTCATACCCTAACCTGTCCCCTAAACCGTCCCCGTCCCCTAACCCTAACCCTTAGCTGAAGCCTTACCCTAACCCGTCCCCTGATACTAACCCGTACACTAACACTAATCCATGCCCTCACATGTACGTTCACCCTAAACCGTTGTCGTACCCTAACCTGTCCCCTAAACCGTCCCAATCCCCTAACCCTAACCCTAACCCTTTCCCGAAGCCTTACCCTAAACCATCCCCTAATCCTAACCCGTATGCTAACACTAACCCGTGCCATTACACGTACGTTTACCCTAAACCGTTGACGTACCCTAACCTGTCCCCTAAACCATACCCATCCCCTAACCCTAACACTAACCCTAACCCTTACCCGAAGACGTAACCTAAACCGTCCACTAATCCTAACCCTTACGCTAACACTAAACCGTGCCCTCACGCATACGCTCACCCTAAACTGTTGTCGTACCCTAACCTGTCCCCTAAACTGTCCCCGACCCCTAACTCTAACCCTAACCCTAACCCTTACCCGAAGCCTTACCCTAACCCATTCCCTAATCCTAACGCGTACGCTAACACTAACCCATGCCCTCACACGTACGCTCACCCTAAACCATTGTCGTACCCTAACCTGTCCCCTAAACCGTCCCCGTCCCCAACCCTAACCCTTACCTGAAGCCTTACCCTAACCCTACCCTAATACTAACCCATACGCTAACACTAATCCGAGCCCTCACACGTACGCTCACCCTAAACCGTTGTCGTACCCTAACCTGTCCCCTAAACCATCCCCATCCCCTAACCCTAACCCTAACCCTTACCCGAAGCCTTACCCTAACCCATTCCCTAATTCTTACCCGTTTGCTAACACTAACCCTTGCCATCACACGTACGCTCACCCTAAACCGTTGTCGTACCCTAACCTGTCCCCTAAACCGTCCCTGTCCCCTAACCCTAACCCTAACCCGTCCACTAATCCTAACCCTTACTCTAACACTAACTCGTGCCCTCACACGTATGCTTACCCTAAACCATTGTCGTACCTTAACCTGTACCCGAAACCGTCCCTGTCCACCTAATCCTAACAGTAACCCTAACCCTTACCTAACCCTAACCCCTAGCGAAGCCTTACCCTAACCCGTCCCCTAATCCTAACCCGTACAATAACACTAACCCGTGCCTTCACACTTACGCGCACCCTAAACCGTTGTTGTACACTTACCTGTCCCCTAAACTGTCCCCGTCCCTTAACCCTATCCGTAACCCTTACCCGAAGCCTTACCCTAACCCGTCCCCTAATCCTAACAAGTACGCTAACACTAACCCATACCCTAACACGTACGCCTCACCCTAAACCTTTGTCGTACCCTAACCTGTACCGTAAACCGTCCCCGTCCCCTAACCGTAACCCTAACCCTTACCCAAAGCCTTACCCTAACCCGTCCCCTAATCCTAACCCGTACGCTAACACTAACCCATATCCTAACACTTATGCTCACCCTAAACCGTTGTTGTACACTAACCTGTGCCGTAAACCGTCTCCATTCCCTAACCCTAACCGTACCCCTTACTGGAAGCCATACCCTAAACTTTCCCCTAATCCTTACCCATACGCTGACACTATCCTGTACCCTAACATGTATGCTCACCCTTAACCATTGTCGTACCCTAAACTGTACCCTAATCCGACCCTGTCCCCTAACCCTAACACTTACCCGAGGCCTTACACTAACTCGTCCCCTAATCCTAAGCCATACCCTAACACTAACCTGTACTCTAATACCTATGCTCACCCTAAACCGTTGTTGTACCCTAACATGTACCCTAAACCGTCCCTGTCCCATAAGCCTAACCCTAACACTTACCCGAAGCCTTATCCCATCCTGTCCCTTCATCCTAACCCGTACGCTAACACTAACTCATATCCTAACACGTACACTCACCCTAAACCGTTGTAGTACCCTAATCTGTACCCTAAACCGTCCCCGTCCCTTAACCCTAACCCTAACCCTTACCTGAAGCCTTACCCTAACCCGTCCCCTAATCCTAACCCGTACGCTAACACTAACCCATACCCTAACACGTACGGTCACCCTAAACCGCTGTCACACCCTAACCTGTACCCTAAACTGTCCCCCTCTCCTAACCCAACCCTTACCTGAAGCCTTACCCTAACCCGTCCCCTAATCCTAACCCATACGCTAAACTAACCCGTACCCTAACACGTACACTCACCCTAAACCATTGTCGTACCCTAAACTGTACCCTAAACTTCCCCGTCCCCTAACCCTAACCCTAACCTTTACCCGAAGCCTTACCTTAACCTGTCCACTAATCCTAACCCGTATGCTAACACTAACCCATGCCCTAACATGTACACTCACCCTAAACCATCGTCGTTCCCTAACCTGTACCCTAAACCTTCCCAGTCCCCTAATCCTAACCTTAAACTTTACCTGAAGCCTTACCGTAACCCGTCCCCTAATTCTAACCCATATTCTAACACTAACCCATACCCTAACATGTACGCTCACCCTAAACTCTTGTCGTACCCTAACCTGTACCCTAAACTTTCCCCGTCCCCTAACCCTTACCCGAAATCTTACCCTATCTGGTCCCCTAATCCTAACCCATACGCTAACTCTAACTCATACCCTAACACGAATGCTGACTCTCAACCATTGTCATACCCTAACCTGTTCCCTAAACGGTCACCGTCCCCTATCCCTAACGCTAACCCTAACCCTTACCCGAAGCCTTACCCTAATCCGTCCCCTAATCCTCACCCGTACGCTAACACTAACCCTTACCCTTACATGTACGCTATCCCTAAACTGTTGTCGTACCCTAACCTCTACCCTAAACCATCCCCATTCCCTAAACATAACCCTAACCTGAAGCATTACCCTAACACTTACCCTAATCCTAAACGGTACACTAACACTGACCTGTACCCTAACACTTTCGCACACCCTAAACCATTGTCCATCCTAAACCATACCCGTTCCCTAACCCTAACCTTAACCCTAACCCTAAACCTACTTATAGCACTATAACTCAGGAAAATTAAAATAACAAGAAACAACCACCCCAAAGTTTAGGGCTGCTCTGTTTACAAGAGTCTCGACTACGGTACAAATTAAATATCCTTGAAAGAGAGAAATGGATAAAGACGTTTTCATACTTACGTACAATGGAACATCACTCAGCAATGAAATCAATGTCGTCCGGCCTGTACAAGCATAATGAATGGATTTAGGTACAATGATTCAAAGGAAATAAGTCACACAGAAAAAGAAACTTATCATAAGATATCACTTATAGAGGGAATGTAAACTTGGCTACACATGAACTGAATTACAAAACAGAACAGAGTCTCACATTTAGAAAACAAACTTATGCTTTCTTAAGGGGAATGATGAGTTGGGGTGCTACGTAAAACCAGAGATTGAAATTAGCACAGATACTATTCCATAAGCCAAATATGTAATAGACGAGATATACTCCTTGCTCAACGAATTAGACTCAACACCGCCTCTTCACTGCAGAGGAATATATCTGACAATAAGAATATTAAAACATATGTATTTATATGTCTCCGTAAGAGAATCAAGTGTGTGTAGAGCAGTATACACAGCCATGAAAATCAACTAAACCCCATTATTAAAATAAATTTCAAAAACAAAGACAGTGAAGGAGAGAAAGTTCTTAAATAATTCGTTCAGGGCTTGTGATGAAACTTGGATTTACCACATCCACACCCACAGCTGGGTGAGACATAAGGCAGGACATTTGGGGCTGAGAGGATTGGTGAGGTTCGGTGAGCAAATGGAGACCCTTTGAAGTAATACTGTATGCTACCCATTCCATGGGTCCCAACTCTCCTGGTTTAAGGGATTCTTCCTACAGCTAAAACATGCATGGGAAACCCAGAGGATTGTACACCATGTGATCGGGCAACGTTTCTAAACCTCATCTCATTTTTTGTCCCTTGGTACACGGGTTCGCCATTCCAGATGCTTTACTAAAAATCTCCCCAAGTGGAGAGTCTGTGCCTTAAAACTCCTGTTTAGCACAGTTAGCAGTTTCTGCAGAGGTTGAACAGGAATAGGGAGAACCAATGAGAGACTAGCTGTAGGTGTTTGGACGGTCACATTTCACTCTAATTTCCCACCAGGAAGAGGAATTAACAAAAGGCTCAGCATGCCGTGATGAAACCAGATTAGGGCCTGAAGCAATCCTGTGGTTTTCCTGCCAGCTCACAAGAAAGCGAGTTGAAGAAAGGACCTTAGGGGCACTGTAATTCATAAACCTGCAGAGTTATAAATGACAGCTATCGTCCAAAAATATACTGAAGTAAGGCTGCAAAGAGGACTTGAAAGCACGGCACAATTGCAGGAAATATATTTCAGGAGGTAGATGGAAACTGCATTAAAACATATGAAAAGCGGCAGAACTTCGACAATGATGCACTTGGCCAAAAAATGCACATGCGTTTTTTCCTGAATATATCCAGGAAAAAACGCATACGGCCTTTTTAGCCAACCAAGGAAGCGTGCAATGGAAATCCGCACTACAATGAAGTCTCACTTCCCACCGGTCAAATGGACCATCTGAAAAAAGTGTAAAAACCAGAAAGGCAGGACAGGCCATGGAGAACAGGGAGCCTTGTTGTGCTGATGGGCGGGATGTAAATGGCCAACAGCCACTCTGGAGAAGTGTATGGTGTTTCCTGAAACCTCTAAAAAATAAAGCTACAGAGACTCGGGCACTTCCACCTATGACCCTATAGCTTAGGAAAATTAAAATCAACAAGACTCAGCCACCCCAAAGTTTAGGGCTGCTGTGTTTACAAGAACCTCGACAACGGAACAACTTAAGTATCCCAGAAAGAGAAAAATGGATAAAGAAGTTGTGGTACTTACATAGAATGGAATATCACTCTGCAATGAAATCAATGTCATCAGGCCCATAGCAGCATAATGAGTGGATTTAGGTAAGATGATTCTGAGTGAAATAAGTCACACAGAAAAAGAAACTAGTCATAAGATATCACTTATAGAGGGAATGTAAACTTGGCTACACATGAACTGAATTACAAAACAGAACAGAGTCTCACATTTAGAAAACCAACTTATGCTTGCTTAAGGGGAAAGGTGAGTTGGGGTGCTGCATAAAACCAGAGATTGAAATGAGCACAGATACCGTTCCATAAGCCAGTAATAGACAAGATATATTCCTTGTTCAACGAAGTGGACTCAACAACCCCTATTCACTGCAGAGGAATATATCTGACTAGTAAGAATCTTAAAACCTATGTGTTTATATGTCTCCATAAGAGGATCAAGTGTGCATCGAGCGGCATAAACACAGCAGTGAAAATCAGCTAAACCCCATTATAAAAATAAATTTCAAAATCAAAACACAAAGACAGTGAAAGAGAGATAAATTCTTAAATAATTCGTTCAGGGCTTGTGACGAAACCTGGATTTACCACATCTACACCCACAGCTGGGAGAGACATAAGGCTGGACACTTGGGGCTGTGAGGATTGGTGAGGTTCGGTGAGCAAATGCAAACCCTTTGAAGTAGTACTGCGTGCTACCCATTCCATGGGTCCCAACTCTCCAGGTTTAAGGGATTCTTCCTACAGCTAAAACATGTGTGGGAAACCCAGAGGATGGTCCACAGTGTGATCGGGCAAGGTTTCTAAAACGCATCTCATTATTCGTCCGCTGGTACTCGGGTTCACCATTCCAGGCGCTTTACTAACAATCTCCCCACTTGGAGAGTCAGTGCTTGTAACCTCCTGTTTGGCACACTCTGCAATTTCTGCGGAGGATGAACGGGAATAGGGAGAACCAATGAGAGACTAGCTGTAGGTGTTTGGACGGGCACATTTCACTCTAATTTCCCACCAGGATGTAGAATTAACCAAAGACTCAGCGTGCCGTGCCGGAACCAGAATAGGGCCTGAAGCAATCCTGTTGATTTGTGGCCAGCTCACAGAAAGCGAGTTGAAAAAACGAGCTCAGGGGCACTGCAATTCACAAACCTGCAGAGTTATAAAGGACAACTATTGTCCAAAAATGTATTGAGGTATGGCTGTGAAGAGGACTTGAAACAAGGCACAATTGCAGGAAACAGATTTCAGGAGGTAGATTGGAATTGCATTTAAAGCATATGAAAAGCGGCAGATCTTCGGCAACGATGCACTTGGCCAAAAAGGGCGTATGCGTTTTTTCCTGAATATATTCAGGATAAAACGCATACGCCCTTTTTGGCCAACCAAGCAAGCGGGAAATTCAAATCTACACTACAAAGAAGTCTCATCCTAACACGTACCCTAACCCTATCCCGCTACCGTACCCTAACCTGTACCTGAGACCGTACCCATTCCCTAACCCTAACCCTTACCGTAAGCTGTACACAAACACTAACCCGTATGCTAACATGTACCCTAACAGTAACACATAGCCATACACTAAACTTTATCCTTACCCTACCCCATATCCTAACCCTTTCCCTAAACCGTACCATAACCCGTACCCTAATCCTAACCCATCCCCTAACATTAACCCATAACCTAACCCGTACCCTAATCCTAACCCATACACTCACACGTACCCTAACCCTAACCCGTTGTCATACCCTAACCTGTAACCTAATCTGTACCCATTCCCTAACCCTAACCCTAACCCTTACACTATCCCGTACCATAATCCTAACCTGTACACTAACACTAAACTATACCTTAACACTTACCCTACTCCTAACCCGTGGTCATACCCTAAACTGTACCCCAAACCATACCCGTTCCCTAACCCTAACCCTAACCCTTACCCTAAACCATACCTTAATCCTAACCCGTACACTAACACTAAACTGTACCCTAACACGTACCCTAACCCTAACCCTTTGTTGTTCCCTATACTGTACCCTAAACTGTACCCCTTCCTTAACACTAAACCTAACCCTAACCCTTACCCTAACCCATACCTAACACTAACCCATACACTAAACCTAACCATAACCCTGAATGTAAACCATACCCTAATCCTAACCCATACCCTAACACTAACCCATACCTTAACCCGTACCCTAACACTAAACCATAGCCATACCCTAAACTGTACCCTAACACTAACCCATACCACAACCATAACCCTAAACCATACTCTAAGCCGTACAATAATCCTAACCCGTATCCTAACCTTAAACCTTACCCTAAACCCTAATCCTTACCCTTAGCTTAATTTAGTTTTTTTGTATTTAAAAAAATATTTTCTTGGGTTAAAACAAACTAGCAGAACAACAAAATAGGGGGCTTCGCTGGTGGTGCGGTGGTTAGAATCTGCCTGCTAATGCAGGGGACACAGGTTCGAGCCCTGGTCTGGGAGGATCCCACATGCCATGGAGCAACTAGGCCCATAAGCCACAACCAGTGAGCCCTCGCATCTGGAGCCTGTGCTCTGCAACAAGAGAGGCTGCAATAGTGAGAGGCCCGCGCACCGAGATCAAGAGTGGCCCCCCACTTGCCACAACTAGAGAAAGCCCTCACACGGAAACTCAGACCCAACACAACAAAAATAAATAATTAAATAATAAACTCCTACCCCCCCCCAGAAAAAGAACAACAAAATAAAACAGAAAGTAACCTGAGTGTCCCTCAAAAAGCTAAGTCTGAAATAGTTGGTACTTCTGTTCTATGGACTGTTATGTAGCCTATAAAAAGTGTGAGAGCTAAATCTGTTTTTCTACAGTGAGAAGCATGATATTCCAGATGTATAGAACACCTGGATAAAATGAGAACTCTACACATTATGCTGGTCGTTTCAGTAAATGGGAAAGGATGGCAAGTGGTAAAATATTATCTTTTCCTTTAATTTTTTAAATTTCACTTGTTACAAAGAACTTCAATTATAATTGTACTTTAAAAAAGTAACAATGGAAATTTAAAAGAAAAAATATATATTGTGTGTTCAGTTATGTTTCATAGAATTATGAAATGCTCCACCCTCTGGCCATTACCTGCAAAAGCAGCTTTAAAACCTATGCTAATTTTCACTTCATATGAACAAGTCCTGCAGGGCTGTAAAGGAAACCTGCCTTCATCATGTTTTGCAGGAGGTAAAGATCAAAGTATTTCAAAATGTGGCACATATTTCAAGAAAACCATTTGAAGAACTAAGCTGTAATAACCATTTGAAAAATAAAAGGACATGCCTGAAAGCTCAATTTCAAAGGATTATGAGACACATGCAAATCCAACCACACAGAGGTATCAGCTCACACCATTCAGAATAACCATCAGGAAAGAAACTACAAATGATCAATGCTGAAGAGGTTGTGGAGAAATGCATACCCTTAATTTGAAGTGGGACGTAACCTGGTAAGAGTCACTAATGGGAACAGGGTGGAGGTGCCTTTAAAAGGTAAACATTGAGCTACTATATGATCCAGCAGGCCCACTCCTGGGCCTATAACATAAGAAGACATAATTGGAAAGACACAGGCAGGCAAATCTGCACTGCAGCAGTATTACAATAGCCAAGACATGGAAGCAACCAAAAGTCCATCAACAGATGAGTGGACAAAGAGGAACTGTTACATATAGAGATGGAATATTAGCTCGGGAAAAAAATGAAACCATGCCATTTGCAGCACCATAGATGAGTCTAGAGGTAACCATGCAACTTGTAGTAAGTGAGAAAGCGAAAGACACCTAACGTATATCACTTATAGGTGTTACCTGAAAATTGATAACAATGAAGATATTTCCACAGAGAAAGGCAATCACAGATTCATTGAACAAACTTATGGTTCCCCAAATCAAAAGGTGTGAGGATTGGATACATTATGATATTGGGGTTAACATAGATATAGAAACACATGTGAAATATATAATCACCAAAGACCTATGGAATACCAAGAGAAGACTACTCAACATTGTGTCATAACCTACCTGGGAAAAGGTTCCAAAGAAGAATAGATATATGTATGTGTGTGAAAGAACCACATCTTGCACACCTAGAACAAAAAAAAAACCATTGTAATCAAATTTGCTGCGATAAAAAATAAAAATTAAATTAAAAATATGAACAAGAAATAATGAGACATAAACTGAAAGGAATTTTTCCTGGCACATCCCATTCTAATTTTCAACCTAGAACAGGACTTCCATTAAGGCTCTGTTGCCCTGGTAACCAGATTTGGTAAAGGAGAAATGCTGCCGCCTTGTGGCTGTTTCACACAACAGCAGCTTTAAACCAAGAGGTAATGTTCACTTAATATTCAAAATATGTGCAGCACTGTAAAGGACACCGGGCCTCAAAAGATGTCCTGGGGTCGTAATCGACCAGAAAATTCAAAAGACGTCAACATTTCAAGAAGACAATGTCAAGAGGCATATTTTACGCACATTTTGTCTTTTCTTTTTTTCTCTTTAAAATAAAAGGAAATTGAAAAATGCGCAACATCAGCAATGAATAAAGCCATGCAAATCCAATTACAGAAATGTTCACCTCACAGCCGTCAGAATGTTCTTCAGCAAAAAGTCTACAAAGAATAAATGCTGAAGGGGTTTCAGAGAACTGTGTACCCTCCAGCTGCTGGGGGGATGTAAACTGGTAACAGCCAGTAGCGAGAACATAATGGAGGTGCGTTTAAGGGTAAAAATTGAGCTACCATGTGATCTGGTAGGTCCTTTGATGTGCCTATCACCTGAGCAGAGCAGAATGGAAAAGACACAGGCTGGCAATCCTGTACTGCAGGAATATTTAACATAGCCAAGACTTGGAAGAAACCAAAATGTCCATCAACAGAAAAATGCACAAAGAGGAAGTGGTCCATATAAACAATGGAATATTAGCCATGGAAAACAATGAAACAGTGCCGTTTGCACCACCATATAAGGACCTAGAGATAATCACTCAAATTAAAGAAAGAAAGTGAAAGACAGATATCCTATGACATCACTTCTAGGTGTTACCTAAAAGTTGATACTCACGAACTTATTTCCAAGAGAAGGAAAAGCATGGATTAAGAAAAAAAAATTATGTTTAACCAAATGGAAAAGTGTAAGGAATGTGTGAATTAGGATATGAGGGTTAACAGACATGTGCTAATACATATGAAATATATAATCACAAAATACCTATGGAATACCAAGAGAGGTCTAGGCAACACTCTGTAATAACCTACACAGTAAAGAATGCAAAGATAAATGACAGATACATTGATATAATGAACCAGATTCTGTACACCTAGGAGAAACAAAATATTTTTATCAAGTTTGCTCTGATAATTAATAAAAATTAAATTTATAAAACAAACAAGAAGTAAGGAGATATAAGCTCTTGGGGATGTGCTCTGGCACATTCCACTCTAATTTGCAGCCTACTAACACGATTTCCAGGAAGGCTCTGCTGCCCAAAAACCCAGAGTTGGCAATGTAGAAATTCTGCTGCCTTGTGGCCGTTTTCCGCAAGAGTGGCGTTAAGCCCACAGCTAATGTTCTCTTAACATTCACAAGGACTCAGGGCTGCAAAGGACACCTGCCCTAAACAACTGTGCTGAGGTAGGGAATGGACAATAAAATTCAAAACTGACAAATTTTTCAAGACGATAGTATGAAGAGGTAAGTTTGACTCACTCTCTTGTTTAAAAAAAGGAAAATGGGTGAAAGCTCAACCTCAGGAATTATTAGACTCATGCAAATCTAATGTACAAAAAGGTTTCAACTCACACCAGTCGACTGACCATCAGCAAAAGATCTACAAACAATAAATTCTGAAGGGGTTTTAGAG
>NW_028138392.1:0-13839 GCF_964270905.1 Leucopleurus acutus
CCTAGCCTAGTGCTTTGCATATAGTGGGGTTACATGTTTTAATTAAAATAAGAAGCTTTGGCTTCCTTCCTTGGGCAGAACCAGTAGCTTACAGTCCACCGCCTATGAATGTAGATTGTATTTTACTGGAGGCTCACAGGGAAACTGCCTCAGAGCCTCATCCTGAGGAGAGAGAGCTTCCTGAGGTTTGTCTTCATCTTGTGACCTGGAAGAGGTCAGTACGATCAGCATCCTTTGGGCTTTCACAGTTCACACTCTTCTCTGGGTTCTTCATTAAAATGTTAGAGCAGGATCAGGAGAAAGGGCTGTACTATGAACCCTTCTCCAGGGACAGAAATGCCCATTTATGCCCATGCATCTGGCCTTGCCTGGCTTCGTGTGTGTAAGCACTTGTGCGTGCCTGGGGGAGAGAGCCCTTAGGATGGATCTGGAGGCCACAGCAGACTCCCATCAGGGCTCAGCTTTACCCCAGGTGAGGCCAGACAAAACCCAGTCTCCTTTGCCTTTGGGACTTTAGTTTGGTGCGCGCAAAGGTTCATTTTTGCAATAGAAAGGTTTCTGCCACCCAAATACAGTTTTTCTCTTCAGCATTTCAGTGCCTCAAAAGTTAGAATCTGACCTTTGGATTGGACTTTCCTGAGGTTTCCTGTTTGGCTTTGCATTTGTGTTTATATTTACATGTAGTTTGATGCTGTCATTACCCCGATCTCAGTTCTGGGCATGACTAACCCCCAGGCTTGAAGCTCCATTTGGCAGAATCAAAATTTGACTGATTCTCAAAGCAAGTGTTCCAGTCCCAGCTGGTTTCCTGGGAGTAACTAGGGACTCTGTCCTGGGACTTGAAGTCTTTTTTTGCAGTCCTGTTAGGAAGGACCCTGGGCAGGTTACAGGAAGCTAGAATGTCAGTGCTGAGGGACCCTTTAAGATAGAGATCACCTAGGAACTCTCTCATTTAAGATGGGAAAACGGATGTCCAGAGAGTGCTACAGACTTATCTAAGCTCCCACAGCTGGGTAGTGGGAGAACTGGCATTTCTACCCAAATGTTCTAACCCCTGGTCCTATTCTCTTTCTTTCTAAAGTCCCAATGTAATTTCTCTGAACCTTAGTTATTTCACCCTTAAAATTTCACCCTATTTTACCTTCCTTGCTTACCTCTCTGGGTTGTTAAATGTTTTTTGTTTTTAATTAAAAGCTGCTCAAATGTGAGGGAGTATTAAGACAGATGATCATTCTGTCAATCGTCATCTTCCTGTCCTGGGCCCCTTTACATCCATCATCTCATTGATATTCACAATAACACAGGTGAAAATGAGCCCAGGGAAGTTAAGGCAGTTGCATTGTGCCACATAGTGTCTTTGTCTGACTTTAAGGCCTGTGCTATGTCAGTTCTCCATGCCATTTCTCTGCTAGGCACCAAGGACATAAAGATGCTGCTCAGCTTTGCTGGCTGGTTGGGGAGATGTAGCCTGTCTTAGCGAAATAAGTGGAACCCCAGGAGTCTGTCCAGGGTATACAGAGAAGGTATGATTAGTGCTATAAGAGGCCAGTGGAGCGAGGGAGAGAGAGAGCAGTGAGGACTGGTGCAGTCAGGGAGAGCTTCCTGGAGGAGGTGACACTTCCAGATAGGTCTTGAAGGATGCAAGAACTCCATTAAGTGGTGAGGACAAGTGAGTGAATTTGGAGACAGATGGGAAGAAAGCATATTCAGGAACCAAGTAAGCCACTGTGACAGTGCTGAGAATTCATGCTATATCATGTGTCTCAAACTACTAGTGAACTTAAATCTCCCAGTGGGTCTTGGATGAAGCAGTCCACCACAAACAGGGGATCTTCAAAGGCTTGTGTTTTATATATATTTTTTGAAATTTAATGAAGTTTTAATTGAACAAAAGACATACAGATTTTTAATTAAAATTTTAAAATACGTAACAGAAAAGACTAAAGTCACCTCTGACCATGTCTCACGATTCCTGTACTCTCCCCAGAGGTAACTGCTATGGAAATGTGCATGCTTCCCAATATCTGTCCTCAGAGAAAATGTATTATCAATAAAGGGGTGGTGGTTAAGAGGAATGTTTGCCTAAGTCGGTATCATGTCTTATAATGCATAGTTTTAAGTTTCATTGGAGTCAAATTTATCTTTTCCTTTGTGACTTTAGTGTTTTTGAATCTTATTTTAGAAAGAATTTCATTCTTAATTCTTAATATTCTTGTGAATTTTCCATTCTGCTTCATCATGTGTTGATGTTTGTTTTACCAAAATAATAACATTTTTATTTTGCAAAAAATAATAAAAATTATGTAATCTTAAGAGATTTTTTTGTCTGCAAGAAACAGAAACCCTCTAAAGCTTATGTTGAAGGGAAATTTGTTTTAAGGATCTAGAGGTGCCTCATGGGACTGAAGAACAGTAGTTCAAAGTAGACCTCACCCGGGCCTCACCAGGGCCTCATTTGAATCTGGGAAATCATCAGGAACAAAGGCAGCTGCTTCCTCATTCCCGCTGTCTCTTGCCTCTTGTTTCTTTCTGTACAGCTAAACAGTGCTTTTGCTCACTTGTCATCACACAGGCCCCAAAGGGTATCAACACAGTCTTCTGGGGAAGACAGGCATCTTTAGCCCCCACATTCACGTGACCTCACTGGTCCAGCATC
This sequence comes from Leucopleurus acutus, assembly GCF_964270905.1. Classification (NCBI taxonomy): domain Eukaryota; kingdom Metazoa; phylum Chordata; class Mammalia; order Artiodactyla; family Delphinidae; genus Leucopleurus; species Leucopleurus acutus. The sequence goes on from NW_028138392.1 coordinate 2,657, forward strand.
TAAAGGCAACCAAGCCAGTCTCGCGTCCAAGTTCCTGGCAGAGAGGTTGATGGCCCAGCCCAGCTTCTGGATTGGTTCCAGAAGCTGGGTCCCCACCCTTGGTTTCATCAGCAGAGGTCATGGAGGGATCGACTCAGGCAGGGAAACGTGGCCACAGAGACCTACATTGTGGGAGGGGACACGTCTTGGAGAAAAGGAGCAGGGCCTGGAAAGTCCCCACCCGCACCCCCATGTGTCCATGGCCATTTCTCTTCATTTGGCACAATCTAGGCTCCAGGGAGAGGCACTGTGTTCATCCTGTTTTGTGCCTCTGGTTATTCAGGTGTAAAGGAACCCCAGTTTGGAAAGCTCAGATGTAGTGGCATTAAAAAGATGGATTGGAGAGCTCAGGGGGTACAGCATGACTTGGAGGGCCTTGAATGTCATTTAGGCATTTGGGCTTTTTGCTGGACAGTGGAAACCAGTGTAGACCATGTTATCTAAGGAATGGATGAGGCCGGCCCTGCCGAGGGACACAGTGGCCAGCATCATGCATGGGAACTGCTCCATGCCAGGCCCTGTATTAGGCACTGGGTAGACACATTGCTTGTTAAAGAGATGCAGTCCCTGCTCTACTGAGCTTACAGTCTTCTGGGGAAGACAGGCAGTAAACAGGTAAACAAGTTAGCAATTGCACGTGTAATAAATGTCATGAAGGCTCATTCTCCCTGTCCAGGCCTGTCTTGAGGTTTGGTCCTGGGTCCTCATCTCTTGGCATGCTAGCCTCTCTCCCCAGGCAATCTCATCCACACCCATGGGTTCAGTCCTCTTCCATCTTCAGGTGACTCACACATTTGTACCTTTAGCCCAGACCCTCATGTCCAACTGCTCACTCAGCTGTTTCATTTGGACATCTCAATGTGTCCAAAGCCACATTCATGACTTCCCCCCCAGGCTGGCCATTCTGGTCTTCCCTTCTCAGAGAGTGGTCCCTCCCTCTCTTCTGGTGAGCAAGCCAGAAGCTCCACATGCACCCTTCCTCACCAAGGCTCATCAATTTTACCTTCTAAACATCTCTGCCGTCCATCTACTTCTCTACATCGCTGCCCTAGTCCACATCACCGTCACCTCTCCCCTGGAACACTGTACTGGCCTCCTAACTTGTCTTTCCACATTTAACTCTATAGCTCAGTTCTCCCTAATAGCACCGTGTGTCTCTCTCCTTTGCAGCACACATCCTAGATAAATTTTACATTTATTTGCATAATTACTTTATTAAAATCTGATTTCTCACTAGATTTTGACTTCCATGAGAAAATAACCTATCTCACCATTTTATCCCTAGTATTTACCACAGCACCATAGTAGGAGCTCGGAAAATATCAATGGGAGTAACAAATAAAGAAAAGAAGAAACCTGAAAAGGAGCATTAATAGAGAATAATGGTGTGAGGGTGCTCCAGTTGGAGGGCACATCTTAGGCAAAGGCCCTGAGTCAGTAAAGAACCTAAAGTATTTGTGACACTGAAAGGAGGCCAGAGGAGCAGAAGCATAGCGATGGCAAATGGAAGAGTGACAACAGATGAGTTTGGGAAGGTAGGCTGGAGCCAGATCATATTCAAGTTTGTAGGCCCTGGTGGCAAGTTTGGATTTTATTTATTTTGCAGGCAAGCAACATGATCCAATTTATATTTTAGGACAGTCATATCAGCTGCTGTGTGGAGACAAGATTGGAGGGGGCAGGAGAGGGCCCAAGGAGGCTGTTGGCAGTTGTCCATGGAAGAGACGATGGTGCTGTGGGTGGGGCCGTGGTTGGTGGAGAAGTGGACAGATTCTAGAAGTATTTTATAAGTAGTAGCATCAAGATTTGTTGATGGAGTGCATGTGGGGAGTGGTCGAGAATGGTTCCCAAATTCCTAATGGAAGAATGCCATTGCCCCTTCCTAGGAAGGGGAAATCTGGGAGAGGAACAGGTTTGGAGGAGAGTCAAGAATTCTGTTTTTACATCTTACAGGTCTTTGAGACATACAAGTGGAGAAGTCAAGAAGACATTTAGATATATGAGTTTGGAGGTCAGAGGAGTGGGTGGACTGGAGATACACATTTGAGGGTTGTCAGCATTGAGATAGTGGGTTTCAAACTCGGATCTGTGTAAGAATCACCTGGCATCATTCCCAGAGAGTCCAATTCAGTAGCTGTTTCTTACTTAGGCTTCTTATTGCAAGTAACAGAAACCAACCTGAGCCGATTTAGACAGAAGAGGAGTTCACTGAAAGGGAATATTCAGTAGTTCACAGGATTTCTGGGAAGCTAGAGAACTGGGGCGAGGCAGCAGGGGGGATGTCAGCCAAAATCACTCCACTGAGCCAGTCTGGCGAGGACACTGCTGCCTCGCACTAAACGCCACAGCATATACCACCACTGTCCCCTGGGGACTGGGCACCTTCACAGCTGTTGCCATCAGTATAAGAATGATCTTCCACTCTCTCTGCTCCTGATTCAAAGTCTGTAGTGAGTGCCTCTGATTGGCCAAGGCTAGCTCATACTTACCTGTACCCTAGCTGCAAAGGAGTCTGGAAAAGCATGAATTTGATCTCGTCAGCTTTTGTAGGAGGCAAGCTCTGCTGAGACTTGTGCAGCAAGTAGTTTCCCAGATGTAGGAGAGAGGTTCAGATACCAGTCTGGCAAAAATGACAAATGTCTGGGACTTCCATGGTGGCACAGTGGTTAAGAACCTGCCTGTCAATGCAGGGGACACAGGTTCAAGCCCCGGTCCGGGAAGATCCCACATGCTGCAGAGCAACTAAGGCCGTGCGCCACAACTACTGAGCCTGTGCTCTAGAGCCTGCAAGCCACAACTACTGAAGCCTGTGCGCCTAGAGGCCGTGCTCCGCAACAAGAAAAGCCACCACAATGAGAAGCCCACGCACCGCAACGAAGAGTAGCCCCTACTCACTGCAACTAGAGAAAAGCCCACGTTCAACAACGAAGACCCAATGCAGCCAAAGATAAATAATTAATTTATAATTAATTATAAATTAATTGTTATTTAATTAATAATAATTAATTAATTTTTAAAAACAACAAATGTCCTTGGCAGGTTCACCAGCCTGCAGGAGGGTGTCCGGGAATCTGCATCTTAACCAGCACCCCCAAGAGTTGCTCATGCAGGTGGTCCATGAACCACATAATGCGTATAGTGCATTAGCTGGTTTTAAAGAAGTGGGAGTGGATAAAATCACCCAAGGAAAGGAATGAAGAGGACCTGGGCCCAAGCTCTGGGGAGCCCAGGATCGAGAGATTAGGATGGGAAGAGTAGTTAATGAAGGAGACTGAGAAGGAGCTGCCAATGAGGAAGGAAGGAAATCAAGAGAGGACCATGCCTCAGAAGCCAGGGGAGGAATGTTTCGATGAGGGAGCCATGCTCAGCTTTTTTTTTTTTTTGCAGTACGCGGGCCTCTCACGGTTGTGGCCCCTCCCGTTGTGGAGCACAGGCTCCGGACGCGCAGGCTCAGCGGCCATGGCTCACGGGCCGAGCCGCTCCGCGGCACGTGGGATCTCCCCGGATTGGGGCACGAACCCGTGTCCCCTGCATCGGCAGGCGGACTCTCAACCACTGTGCCACCAGGGAAGCCCCACGCTCAGCTTTGTCGGATGCTGCCTAGATGTCCAGAGGTCACATAAGAAAATGACAGAGACACGACCCCTGACGTCGGCAACACCGAGGGCCTTGATGACCTTGAGAACTGATTTAGGGAAAAAAACAAACAAACCAGATTTAGTGCTATTTTCCCTTCCACACTGGCCTGGACTGGATTTGAGGAGGAGGCAGGTAAGAATTATTCCTGAGAAGGGAAGTAGAAACATGGGATGTGGCCAGGGACCTGGGCCAAGAGGGTTTTCCAGGCCAGACTTAGAACCCAGCTCCATCTGAGCCCAGCCTCTTCCCACTCCAGGCTGCCTCTGCACAAGGACACAGGGTCCTCCTGGAGTGTCAGCCTCAAGCCCAGTCTCACAAAGGTTCCTCACCTCCCCAAATGGCCGTCTTTGAGCCCGACTTCCTTGCCTGGTATTCAGCTGTTTCTGGCCACCGAGGTGGCATATTTGTGGACAGAAACTGGAGCTTTAGGCCAGAGCAGAAGGAAAATGCTTTCCTCAAAAGCAATTCGGTAGTATAGTCCTCAGACATCTTTGCTAGAAAGTCCCTTTGATGGGCCCAGAGTACATGAAGGCAGTGAAGCCCACGGAGGCACAATGAGATCTCCAGAGTCTGGGGCAGGGCCCTGGGCCCCCTTTGTCCTGGGAACTTTGTGAGTGGGCATCACTGGGGTCAGAGAGTGGGCCTCACTGTGCAGGGTACAGGAGGCTGAGCTGGGAACAGCTGCTAAAGATTTTCTAACTGGGCTGGGTTTTGACCTTGACCGAGCTTTTAAGAACTTCAGGTGCTGTTGGCTCCATGCAGACCTACAAATCAGAATCTCCCAGGGGTGAGGCCTGGGCAAGGGAACAGTTAGAAGGTTCCCAGGCAACTCTGATGAGTATTCAGAGGGAAAACTATTGTGGTGAGCTATTGCATGCCCCCTTAAGGTTAGTTATTCATTAAACACTATTTATTGAACACCTGCTGTGTATGAAGGCGAGATGGTGGGTTCTGAGGGGATGGAGATGACAGGACAAGGTCCCCATCTGGGAAGAAAGACTCGTGCCCATGAAAAGATGATTGACAGCCCACAGCATAGAGGGGGGTGGCTGAGATCTGTGGAGACTGTCCCGTAAGTGAAGTCAGGCAGACCTGGGTTTGAATTCCTATTGGTTGTGTGACCTCGGGCACATGACTTGAATTTTCTGAACCTCGGTTTCCCCATCTGCAAATCAGGGTGATAATCACTATCTTATGAGGTTGTTTGAGGGGATTACATGTAAAGCATCTAGCATCTACCTGGCGCATAACAGATACTTCATTTTTTTTAATTCCCTTTTACTAAAAACACAAGTACACCTGCATATAGGATGGTTAAATAGATTAGGAACCACAGAGAAAGGGGGAAGATAATTGCAACAGGGATGAGGTAATTAACTGTGAGTAAACACTAAAATTGTGCAGTCCTGGCACCAGAGCAAAAAGAGAAATCTGTGTACCTTGTGGGTGTCCGGGAATGAATAGCTGAGCCTAGGTCTGGACAAGGCAGGTTCTCCCCTCTGCTCTGCCCTTTGCTCTCTCCTCTCTCCCATCCATTCATTTCTTCATCAAACATTCGTTGAGAGCCTACCCCATTCTCAGTCTTGGCTACACATTACAATCCCCTGGGTTGCTTTTAGGTAGATTTTTTTTTAAATAGAGATAAAATTCATATTACATAAAAGGTACCATTTTAACCATTTTAAAGTGTACAGTTCGGCAGTCTTTATTCACAGTATTGTGCAATGATTACCACTAATACTAGAACATTTCCATCGGCCCAAAAAGAAATACTGTGCTCATTAGAAGTCACTCCCGGGCTTCCCTGGTGGCGCAGTGGTTGAGAGTCTGCCTGCCGATGCAGGGGACGCGGGTTCGTGCCCCGGTCCGGGAGGATCCCACATGCCGCGGAGCGGCTGGGCCCGTGAGCCATGGCCGCTGAGCCTGCGCGTCCGGAGCCTAAGCTCCGCAACGGGAGGGGCCACAACAGTGAGAGGCCCGCGTACTGCAAAAAAAAAAAAAGAAAAAGAAAAAAAAAAAGAAGTCACTCCCCACTGTCACTCCCCCAGCCTCTGGCAACTTTCATTCTCTATGGATTTGCCTATACTGGACATATCATGTCAGTGGAATCCTACAATATGTGGACTTTTGTGTCTGGCTTCTTTCAGTTAGCATAATGTTTTCAAGTTTCTTCCATATCGTCTGGATTGCTTTTAAAGCAATAAAAATAGGAATAGCAAACACACTAGGCAGTGTTGTAGGCATTTCCCATATACATTTTAACTCATGTAATCCCCATCAAAGGCACAGAGAGATGAAATAACCCAGTAAACAGGATTGCCAAAGAACATACAGGATGTACATGCAAGGTATGGGACATGCTTATACTAAAAATTATTCATTGATTATCTGAAATTCAAATATAACTGCATGTCCTGTATTTATTTTTGATAAATTGGGCAACTCTGCTAGCAGTAAGTGGCAGAGCCAGGATTTGGACCTGGGCAGTTCAAAGCACACTTGAGTGCCTTACCCTCACTCCTCTTCTTCCTCCCCAGGGACTCTGACTTAACAGGTCTGAAGTGAGGCTCTGGAACCCTTACTTTTTTAAGCACCCCTGATGATTCCCCTGGCTGCCTGGGGATGTGTCGCAGGGCCTGGGAATACAGAGATGTCTGCTGGGCAGGATGGCTATCATGCAGCCCTCCCTGTATACCTGGCACTGGGCTAGGTACTTAAATGCCCCATCACATTCAGTCTCATGAGATAAGTGCTATTATTATCCCATTTGACAGATGCCAAAATGGAGGCTCAGAGAAACTAAGTCACTTGCCCCAGGTCACACAACTAAGAGTATTAGAAGTAGAATTTGGACCACAGAACAGTGTGATGTCCTGAATTCTTAACCCCTGCTGCCTTTTCTGTGTTCCCACAGGGCCTTGCTAGTATCTGTTCATTCACTTACTCACTCATTCATTCCACAAACATTTACTGCTACTCATGTGCCAGGCCCTGTGCTGGGTACTGTGGCTATAAAGGCAAATGAGCCAATCCTTGCCCTTTTAGCATTTTCAGCGCCATAGAGAGTCAGACGTGGTAAATAAGGGCCACGAATGCTCTGATAGAAGGCTGTAGTGGGCACAGGGTGGCATAAAGTCAGTTTTGTTGTGATGGGGAGGGGGTGCCCTGCAAGCTGAGAAGGGAAAGGTGGAGTGTTTACTAGGCAGAATGGGAAAAAGGCTTTCCGGCCAGAGGTCTAGCAGCTGGAAACAGTGTGGCACATTGAGGAAGCTGCAGAGTTGGGGAGGACTGGGGTTTAAGGCAGTGGTCCCCAACCTGTTTGGCACCAGGGACCGGTTTTGTGGAAGACAGTTTTTCCATGGACGGGGGGATGGTTCAGGCAGTAATGTGAGCGACGCGACGGGGAGCGGCAGATGAAGCTTCGCTGGCTCTCCCGCCGCCCACCTCCTGCTGTGCGGCCCGGTTCCTAACAGGCTGAGGACCGGTACTGGTCTGCGGCCCAGGGAGTTGGGGACCCCTGGTTTAAGGGATTCATGGTGACTATCGAGTTGGGGCAGGGAGGGATTCATCCAGGCCAACAAGGAAACCCAGAGGATGGGTGGCGTGGGGCCCTCTGGTGCTGTGTCCAGGAGGGTAGGCTGGTTCTCCCCAGGGTTGGGTGGAATTCAGGGCTTGGGGCCAGGGGTCAGATGGGAATCTTCACCGATCCTCCTGCAGAGTTCTTGGTCTCTTAGCTCATCACTGCCGAGCAGTCTCCCGAGGAAAATCCCAGCCAGGAAACTTGGGGTTTGTGGAGGCCTCAGCACACGCAGAGGGTGCGGCTCCCTTCCTGCAACCCCTCTTCCTCCCCGCTTCCCACCATGCTGCGAGGGGCAGCTGCTGAGGCTGAGCTGGCAGGGCTGGCCGGGTTCCCGGGCTGGGGAGACGGCTTCAGGGGCCCAACTGAAGGGGCGCACAGCCCGTCACAGGCTCCAGCAGCACAGGAAGGAAAACAGCGAGAGACTGAGGGATCCTGAAATAATAAATGTCAGAGCTGGCAGGAGCCTTCCACGTCACCGCCCAACCCCTCGTTCCAGACAGGGAGTCGGCCCAGGGAGGGAAGGAGACTGCTCAAGGTCACACCAGGGGCCAGGGCCAACCCGGGGTGGCCCCAGGTCCTGCTGCAGGCCTTGCAGTGTAGCTCCTCCTGACTGTCCCAGCCTGGACCCTTGGGGGCTGGGGCTGGGGGCTTATCCAGATGAAAACCCTTTGGAGACTTTTGCTCCTGCTGGTGTCTGAGGTTGGGGCAGTCTTGCAGGATATGATTAACCCCGCCTCTGAGTCCCAGAGCTTTGACCTGGAAGGGTCATGTCTGTCAGCTCTGAATTGTATAGGTGGGGAAACGGAGGCACAGGCGGAGGAAGGAACTTGCTCAGAGGGATACAGAGGGCCTAATGGCAGAGGCAAGCCTAAAATTCAGTGCCTCCCCTCCCTTCCCCCAAAGTGTTTCTGCATTGCTTCTGAAGATGCCTGACTTCCACCGTCAGAAAAAATATGACCTAATTTAATCTTCACAGTGATCCTTACAGAGATAAGTGGGGCTCAGAGAGGTGTGCTAGTGAGAGAAGGCTCTGGAGGCAGAGGGCTCTACACTTCCTAGAGCTACTGACATGCCCCTGAGCCAGTTGCCTCGCCTCCCCCAGCCTCGGTTTTCTCATCTGTAAAATGGGGAAGATATTAACTACCTCACAGGAATAAACAAGATAACAGAAATAAAACGAGCGCTTAGCAAGTGGGGTGGCGATTGGATTCATGTAATCAGATCAGCCTGGGAGCTTGGAATCTGAGTGTCTCCTGTTGGCCATCCGCTTTGAGCTGGGCTGGGCTGTGCTCTCCGTCACCCAGTCGAGCCTGGGGTTCAGGGCTGCACCCCCTTTCTCCCACTTGGCCTGGGTCTGCAGATGAGCCCCAGAGTCAGTCTTTCTACCACAAGAATTTTTTTGGCCACACCACACAGCTGGCAGGATCTTAGCTCCCTGACCAGGGATCAAACTTGTGCCCCCTGCAGCGGAAGCATGGAGTCCTGACCACTGGACCGCTGGGGAAGTCCCATCTACCATGAGAATTTATCGAATCACTCCTCTCTTGTTCAGAACCCTGCAGGAGCTCATCACCTGTGGGATAAAACCTAGAGTTTTGGGTTAAAAGCGTGGATTCTGGAGCCTGACACCCTGGGCTGGAGCCTAGGTGCTACCACTTATCGGCTATGTGAGCTGGACAGATGCCATACCCTGGGCCTCAGGTTCCTCATCTGTAAAACCTCCTGGGGTTGTTGACAGGATTTGGTGAAATAATGCAAAGTCTGTCAGGTGCTTAGAAGAAGCCTGGCATGTGCCCGTGATATAAAAGCATCCCCTCGCCTCTCACTAGGAACATGGACTCCCAGAGGGTCATTTGGGGCCCTGCTTAGCCTGAGGCCTCACTGCTCACCACTTCCTCACCAGCGCTGGTAGGTGCCTGCCCCATAAGCTCCCGGCTGCTCCCCTAATGTGCTGACACTCCTACCCGGGGACTTTACCGAGGCGCCTCTCTCCTCTTAGAGTCACCTTCCCTGTCCTACTTTGCTCCACCAGTGTCTCCTCATTTTTCAAGGCTCTGGTGAAGCATCGCTTCATCCCAGGGTGGGGTGGGCTCTCCTGGTCTGTGCCCCCCACAGGCTTCTCTTCTGCTGCAGCCTCACCCAGGCCTCCTCAGCCCTTGGCAAGCACATTCCTGTCTATGTTCTGTCTTCCCCACTGGGCTGTGAGCACCTTGAGGGCAGGGCCCAGCCTGACCTCCCTCTCTTCCCAGCACCTTCACGGCCAGGCAAGGTACAGCCGGACACTCAGTATGTGTGGACGAGCCCCTACTGTGTGCCAGTGACTCTGTTGGAGACCTTGCCCCAGCCCCTCCCTCTACCCCACTGGGTAGAGAGGAGCAGGCTTGCAGATTTGAGGTTCCAGGGGAGATGCTTGTTCAGGGAGTAGAGCTGAGCTGGGATTGCCTGGAGGAGGGATGCTAGCGAATACTTCCCAGTCCCACTCTTGCCCCTCCTTGCTGGCCACCCACGAAGGGCCCTGTGGGGCTCCCTGCTTTCTTTTGATCTGCTGATTGGGCAGGTGGGTGAGCAAAAGCAAACTTTGAGCGTGATGTGAACAGGACAGCTCACGTTTGCAAGGGCTACAAACTTAGCCAGTCCTTGTTGATTCGATTCCCAGTGAGAGGTGGCTGGAACGGCACTGACTATTGTTCCCATTTTGCAGATGCGGACCCTGGGGCCCAGAGACTGGAGAGATTGCAGACTTCCTCAGGGTCTTGGTATTGGGTCCAGAATAGAACCCCAGTCTCCTCTCTCTACATCCTGTGCTCTTTCTGCTACGTGCCCTCTTTGGAATTAAGCAACAGAGCTTGTGCTCCTTCCTTTAGCCAGCATGTCAGCCTTAAGCCCTTCCTGTCTGCCCCTCAAGGACCCTCCCGCCTGGCCCTTGCCCTCCTTTGCCTCTCTCAGGCCGACTTCTCCAAACCCCACTCTCTCCCATCCCATTCCTCTTATCAAAAGCTGTGCCCAGACAGCTGTCCATTGAAAGGAGCCTGCTCATATACTAAGGTGTCAAGGGGTTTTAGGTAACAGTGCAGTGGTCTTCAACTTTTCTGAACATAGGAACCCCCTGTCTTCTTTCATTAACTTCACGTTGTAGAAATTTTCAAACACAAAAGTAGACTCACCCAGATTCAACAACTATTATTTTGCCAATTTTATGTTTTCATCTACTAGCCCTCATTTTTTCTTGTGGAGAATTTGGTATATTCACAGAAAACAGAACAAAATGATGAACCTCCAGTTGCTCATAACCCAGTCCTGCCCCGTGCCCATCCCAACCTGCTTCCCCAGCTCTCATCTTGTTTTGAAGCAAATCCCAAACGTCATATTGTCTCAGCCTTAAATATTTCAATACATAGCTCTAAACAGTAAGGACTTCTTTTTTTTCTTACATAACTAAAATGGGATGCCATTCTCGTACCCCGAAACATTAATAATAATCCCTAAATCATCAACTATCCAGTTTTCAAATTTCCAGTTGCCTCATAATTATCCTAACTTCTTTTACAGTTTATTTTTTAAAAAGCAGGATTCAAGTGAAGTCCATTTGTTGATGGGTGTTTTCAGGCTCCTAAGATTCCCCCTCCATCATTTTTGGTTTCGGTTTTTGTAGTCCACAGGAAAACAAACCAGTGGCTTATTCTGTAGTTTCACATCATCTGATTGTGTTCACTGTTGCATTCCCCAGGTGCGGTTTAACGAGTTTCTCCATCTTCTGCACTTTCTGTAAATAAATCAGCAGTTAGAAATGAAAAGCCCCAGGGTTTTCTGTGCATTTTTTGTCATTTCGTTAAATATTTGAAGTGTAACTTGGTTTGCTCATTACAATATTGTATTGTATTTTTCACAGTTAACATGTAGTACGTATAGTTTCATCTTCTCTCAG
>NW_028138391.1:0-13562 GCF_964270905.1 Leucopleurus acutus
AGGAGGCGGACGGATGCTGCCTGGCGCTCGCGCTCCTTTGCTTTGGGTAAATCTTCCTTTGAACTCGTGCTTCTCACCTGTCTTACGTACTGTTATTATTCGCATCCTGCAGGTTATTACGTATCTACGTATCGCGTATTACTTCCTCCTCTGGTGTTTGCGTGTCTTTCCTCATGAGTCCCGCGATTCGGTAGTTCTTTGAACGCCTCTGCTCTTTGACCCTGAAGGAGCTGGGCTGATTCCCTTGGCTTCTTGCCCTGTAGACCTCAGCTGTGGCCACACTTTTCTGTGATTTTTAAGACTTTCATATTAACTATTCAGTCCTTCCGCTGCCCGAGGTGGGAGGACGGGGGGCAGGACCTGTGAGAGGTCACAGCCGCCCATGAACTCTGTGGGCACTTTGCTCTCCAAGGTTGGGGAGTCCCCAGATGGGGGCCAGCTGTGGCATGGTCCCTGCTGCTGTGAGCCAGGTACAAGTTACAGGACAGAGTGGACAGCCATCCAGGGATGGTGGCAGGACAGGGCGGACAGCCATCCGGGATGGTAGCAGGACAGGGCGGACAGCCATCCGGGATGGTAGCAGGACAGAGTGGACAGCCATCCAGGGATGGTAGCAGGACAGGGCGGACAGCCATCCAGGGATGGTAGCAGGACAGGGCGGACAGCCATCCGGGATGGTAGCAGGACAGAGTGGACAGCCATCCAGGGATGGTAGCAGGACAGGGTGGACAGCCATCCAGGATGGTAGCAGGACAGGGCGGACAGCCATCCAGGATGGTAGCAGGACAGGGCGGACAGCCATCCAGGATGGTAGCAGGACAGGGCGGACAGCCATCCGGGGATGGTAGCAGGACAGGGTGGACAGCCATCCAGGATGGTAGCAGGACAGGGCGGACAGCCATCCGGGGATGGTAGCAGGACAGGGTGGACAGCCATCCAGGATGGTAGCAGGACAGGGTGGACAGCCATCCAGGATGGTAGCAGGACAGGGTGGACAGCCATCCAGGATGGTAGCAGGACAGGGCGGACAGCCATCCAGGATGGTAGCAGGACAGGGTGGACAGCCATCCAGGATGGTAGCAGGACAGAGTGGACAGCCATCCAGGGATGGTAGCAGGCCAGGGCGGACACCTGGGGCACAGGGGCGGACACCTGGGGCACAGGGGCGGACACCTGGGGCTCCCTCTCTGAGCCCTGCCCTTATGCCAAGCAGGACAGGCTGCTGGCCTCGCCTCACCCACATGGACAGGACCTCCAGCCTCGGAAGCCAGGGACCCCTGTCCTGCAGCCTTGGCTGCCTCCTTAGTGGGGCCGGGAGTCAGGACTGCTCCCTCAGCTTCATCCAAAGACCAGACACACACGCCATGGCCCTCGTCCAGGACACTGCTGTCCGTTGGATGGTGGTGCTCCGGCTTCTGCCACCAGGTGTGGTGGCCTGCGCTGCTGCTTCAGGCGGAAGTTCTCTGGGTCAGAGCAGAACACCGCATCGTTGGCTGGGCTGTGACCTCTCTGAGGTTACTTGGTAAATGCCGGGGGCACGGCAATTAATGCATTTCTTGTTATATTTTTTATAAGCAGTAATTTATATTCAAGTCCTTAATACACAAAGTACAGGTATTTCTATCTACTCATCAAAGCAGATGTGGACAGTTAGGGTTAAGGTTAGCGTTAGGGCTAAGGTTAGATTTAGGGTCCCTCTCACTTTTTAAAAATTTATTTATTTGTTTATTTTTGGCCGCGTTGGGTCTTTGTTGCTGCGCGCGGGCTTTCTCTAGTTGCAGCGAGCGGGGGCTCCTCTTCATTGCGGTGCGCGGGCTTCTCATTGCGGTGTCTTCTCTTGCTGCGGAGCACGGGCTCTAGGCGCGTGGGCTTCAGTAGTTCTCGCTCGCGGGCTCTAGAGCGCAGGCTCAGTAGTTGTGTTGCCCGGGCTTAGTTGCTCCGCGGCATGTGGGATCTTCCCGGACCAGGGCTCGAACCCGTGTCCCCTGCGTTGGCAGGCAGATTCTTAACCACTGCGCCACCAGGGAAGCCCGTGGATAGCTCTCACTTTGAATTCCATTATGGATTTGAACCGGAAAACTTGTTTGATTTTCTTTTTCGAAAATTTTATTGTGATGAGAACCCCTAACAGGAGATCTGCCCCCTTGAGAAAGTGTTGAGTGTATGATACCATATTGTGAATTACGGGCACAGTACATACCGTAGATGTCTGGAGTTTATTCATCCAGCGAAACAGAAACTACACCCACTGACCTTCATCTTCCTCATTCCCCTGCCCTTGCCTCTGGCGACCCCCATTCTGCTCTCTGATGCTATGAATTTGACTATTTTAGCTGCACCATGTAAGTGGAATCCTGCAGTATTTGTCCTTGAGTAACTGGCTTGTTTCACTGAACGTAATACCCTCCAGGTTCATCCATGTTGCTGCGTATGGCGGAATCTCCTTCTGTAAAGTCTGTATGATCTTCCATTATTATACATCCACCACATTTCCTGTATCCGTGCGTCTGTCAATGGACGTTTGGGCTGTTTCCACATCTTGGCTATTGTGAACATGGGGGTGCAGTTATCTATTTTAAATGCTTTTTTCAATTATTTGGGTAAATTCCCAGACATGGGGTTGCTGGATCATAGGTTCTCCTTCTTGTTTTTAATGTAAGTATGTATTTATATATGTATTTTTAAACTTTTATTGAGGCATAGTTGATTTACAATGTTGTGTTAATGTCTGCTGTACAGCAAAGTGGCTCAGTTATATGTATACATACATTCTTTTTCATATTCGTTCCTGTTATGGTTTATCACAGGATACTGAGTATAGTTCCCTGTGCTCTACAGTAGGACCTTGTTGTGTATCCATCCTATATATACTAGTTTGCATCTACTAACCCCAAACTCCCACTCCATCCCTCCCCCACCCCCTCCCCCTAGGCAACCACAAGTCTGTTCTCTGTGTCTGTGAGTCTGTTTCTGTTTTGTAGATAAGTGCATTTGTGTCGTATTTTAGATCCTGCATATAAGCGACATCGTATGGTATTTGTCTTTCTCTGTCTGACTTCACTTAGTGTGATCATCTCCAGGTCCATCCATGTTGCTGCAAGTGACATTACTTCATTCTTTTTTATGGCTGCGTAATATTCCATTGTGTACATGTACCACATCTTCTTCATCCATTCGTCTGTCGATGGACATTGAGGTTGTTTCTATGTTTTGGCTACTGTGAATCGTGCTGCAGTGAACACTGCGGTGCATGGATCTTTTCTAATTAGTTTTCTCTGGATAAATGCCCAGGAGTGGGATGGCTGGGTCATACGGTAGTTCTGTTTTTACTTTTCTGAGGACCCTCCATACTCTTCTCCACAGTGGCTGTATCAATTCACATTCCCGCCAGCAGTGCAGGAGGTTCCCTTTTCTCCACACGCTCTCCAGCGTTTGTTATTTGTAGACTTTTTGATGATGGTGTAGGCTCTACTTTTCATTTTCTGAGGCTCTTCCCTGCCATCTCCCAGGTGAACAGATTTCTGCCGCAGCAGCTGGCCGGGAACTCAGATGCACGTCTGCTGGCCTCTCCCGGCACCTGCTGTGTGTAAACATACCTTCCCCTCTCGTCCTGTCTTTGCAAAGCCAGATGGCCATGGCATTTTTTCCATTATGCCTTCTGATTTTCATTTCGCTTAGTATCTGCATGTACCTCTTTCTTACCTTCGGTGGAGGGGGGGCGTCCATTTCACACCCGTCACACGGTTGAGCCTCTGTTTCATTTTTCGACGGCATCAACGCAGACTCACATCCGGGGTGAATCAACGCCCATGTCAAAAGTCCGCCTGCAAGGGACTGACCACAGTGTGATCTCTCTGAAGCCGTTGCCCGCACGTCCCGTCTGCAGCCACACTCGTCCTCCCGTCCCTCTCAGCAGCCGGGAGGGGAGCCCGGGCCCCCGCGCGAGGCACATTCCCTCCCTCTGAGGTCTCCGGTCACTAAAGAGAAGACGTATTCCCCCAGGACAGCTTCCCTTTCCTGGCTTTACCTCCAGTGCTGACCAACTGTCTTTCTTCTTTGCTCTTGGAGAATCCCAGGGTAGGGTTCTGCTTGGTTCCGTTTGGGTTCCATGCGGGACCCTGGGTTTGGATTGGCCGCCGTGGGGATTCTGATGCACTGCAGACGGCGTGAGTCAGGGGACGCCGCCTACCGGGCGCAGCTGAAGTGGAGGGGACGTCCCTTGGGTGGGCGGAACACTGAGTGCCCATCGGCGGTGGGGATCAGCTTGTGGTCCACTTGGGGACAGATGCCGCTGTTTTGTACACGACACATGCACACGGGCCTCACGGTGCTGGAACATACAGTGGGGCGGCTGGAAGGGAGAGTGTTGTTTAATGCGGGGGGACATTCTCAGCGTGGTGTATCCCTACCTTTGGGAATGAGCCATGGGCGGCAGGGGTGGGGTTCTTGGGAGTCAAGTCATTGTTGCATGAAGCTGGAGGACGTTTCCCAAAGGCCGTGGGTGGGACAGGAGCTATTTTGGGAGATGAAGCTGGACAGCAGCTTCATGACCGCTGGCAGGAGGGGAAGCCAGAGGGAGGATAACCAGGTGGGTGGAAAATGCAGTGACTGGCACGGAAAGTGCTGCCCGACTGGGCTGTGTGAGTGGAGAGGAACCGTCTCCGATGACCTCTGCTGTGCTTCCGTGACGTCCTTACAAATGCTGAGCCTACAGGATTGGCCAGTGGGTTGGGGAGATTTCCATTCCCAGGGTCTTAAAGCCATGGCAGGTGGCTTGAGCGGATGCGTGCACAGATGCTGTGGCCGGGATGTCGGGCGTTGCCTGGGGGCCTGAACACACCATCATGAATCAGATGTGTTTGAGGCAGAGTTTAGAGGGTGGGCGGGGAGTTCTCTGGGTTGGCACAAGGGCAGAGGGCTTTCCCGGCCGAGAGTGTGTCCTGGGTGTTCGCCCCAACCTTATTTATGTCCTAGGAAAGAAGGGAACACAGGTCCTGGGTGTAGTGGTGACGGTTCGCCAGAGAAACGGGACGAACAGGGTGTGTGTGTGTGTGTGTGTGTGTAGATGCAGATGTACTTGTAGATGTAAATAGATTATAGATATACATATAGGTATAATAGATGCAGGTATAGATGTAAATATAGATGCACATACAGGTATAATACAGATGTACATATAGATGTAGATGTAAATAGATACACATGGATAGAATAGATAGATGTAGATGTACATACGGATGCAGACAGAGATACACAGATTCTCAATGGGGAGAAGGCGGTTGCTAGGTGACAGGGTCCCACTGACATCTCAGAAAGAGGAGCCTTCCAAAAGACACCAGTTCACTGGGAGGAAGGGCCAGCAGAGGGTCTCAGGGCCGTCTCTCTTGGTTCTCCACGATGCAGCTGGGAACGTCCTCTGGCTCGTCCGTGCCGTCCACTAAGTTGCCAGGCTTGGCGCGAGGCTCCTCCCTTTGGAACCTGAATGGTTGGCTTCCCCGTGGGTCCCCACCAGTGGGCATGTTGGCACCCACCTTCTCTGAGAGCCTTATTATGTTTTTCTATCCGCGGTGCGTGTTTAACTGAGAATCACAGAATGTTGGCATAAAGGGACGGTGGGAGAAGCCATGTCCGCCTTCCAGGGGACAAGTCAGAGCAGAGCCCTGTGGCTCCATGGGAGGCTGCAGGGAGGGGCCTGGAGCAGTGGGTGGGGTCTTCCTTCAGTGGTGCCCCCTCGGCGCCTTGACTGTGGCAGTTACGTGAACGGAGTGAATGGGCGTGAGTCTCTGCCAGGGGCCAGGGCTGTGTCTCGGGCCAGCCCAGGTGACCACGCGTCTTTAGGAGGAACACACGGCTCATGTGCTTGTCACCTGGTGAGTTGATCTGGTGACTATTTTTATGTTTGGGGATTTGGGAGAAAGGCCAGGCCGTCTCCAAAGGCAAATAGGGGCCAGCCAGATGGGCACTGCCGCTCGGTCACCCGCCTGCCCGGGAGCTCAAAATAGAATCCGTCCTCGGGCAGCCAGTGGAGGATCAGAGGGTGTGCAGCCCAGTACGGCAGGGACGCACGTGAGAGAAGACCCAGATCAGAGACCCCACGGGGACACGGGACTTGTATTTACAGGGTGAGGATGCTCTCCTCAGCATGAGTGGTCTGGGTCTGTGGCCGCAGACGGCCATCTCCACCCATGCCACCATCACTTTGCAGGTGACAAGGGCTGGAGGAATCTCAGACCTCCGGGCCCACAGGCATGAGCTTCGAAATGACCCCAAGTGTCCATCCACGGATGGTTGGACAAAGAAACGTGATCTCTCACGGGAGCAGAGAACAAATGTATGGGCACCAAGGGGGGAAAGGGGACTGCGATGAATTGGGAGATTGGGATGGACAGATACACACTACCATGTGTAAAATAGATAACTAATGAGAACCTACTGTAGAGCACAGGGAGCTCTACTCAGTGCTCTGTGGCGACCTACATGGGAAGGAAATCCAAAAAAGAGGGGCTAGATGTATACATAGAGCTGATTCATTCTGCTGTACAGCAGAAACTGATGCAAGAGTGTAAAGCAAGTATACTCCAGTAAAAAGTAATAAAAAGTAAAGAAAACCAAAGCAACAGCAACAACAAAGAAATGTGGTCTCTACCTACAGTAGACCCTTATCCAGCCATTAGAAAGAAGGAAATCTTGCCATTCGCAGCAACGTGGTTGAACCTTGAGGGTGTTGTACCAGGAAATGTATCAGACAGGGAAAGACAAATACTGTATAGTCTCACAAATAGTGTAGCATCTCGCTTATATCTGAAGAAACTTCAAACATAGCTTCAACTTTTGGGGATCGTTTGAGAAGGATAGTTATATGATCTCACTTATGTCTGAAAAATCTTGAACTTGTAGAAACAGAGTACAGTGGTGTTTACCCAGGGGCTGGGGGTTGGGGAAATTGGGGAGATGTTGGTCAAAGGGCGTTCCTCCATCAGTGGACAAACGGATAAGGAAGATGTGGTGTCTACCTACAGTGGAACATTCTATGTGTTGGTCATACTCTGAGCCCGCAGATACAACGCCCTCCAGACCTCCATGCCCGCAGATACAAGCTTCTAAACCAGCCTCAGGTGGCCATCACTGGATGAATGGATAAGGAAGGTGTGGTGTCTCCCTACAGTGGAGTGTTGTATGTGTTGGTCACACTCTGTGCTTGGTCATCCCCTGGAACCTGCAGGTAGCTTGCCCATCCAGACTGTACAGTATCCTGTGAGGAGCTGCCGTGCAAAATCGCATCCCACTGTGGGAATGATACGGGAGGCCGTTTTGGGGGTGCACCATCTTCCCTGGGGTTCTGAGCTCAGGCGGGGGATGGAGAGCAGTAGGTCTCCCGGAAGCTGTGGGGCTGAACCCTGATTGGATTGTTTGTCAGTAGCTAAATGAGTACACCGTTTTAGATGGAGCTGCGGGTGCTGTAGCGAAGCGCAGACCATCTGGGGATCTATGGTGATCTACATCACCATGCCGTCCGCATGCCCGTAGAGGGGTAGTGATGGTTCCTTTAGAACGGCCGCAGGTTCCTCCTGGCACCTCATCTCCTCTATGGAAGCCGTGGCTATCATCATCCACTTGCCACTTGGGTCCACCAAGGACAAGGAAAACCACCGTCGATCCCCAGCGTCATTGCACAGATCCCTATTGGTCAGTCCTGGAAGCTGGAGCTTCACGCCTAGAAAATCTTCGCTGACCATCGCCTCCCTGCTGAGGAGAAAACTTCCCTGAGCAAGGAAACATCACGTACTTGGGAAAGGTTCATCAGTAAAAGGACAGCCATGCTCCAAACCTTCATTGCACATTCATGCATAGAAGTAACGATGCAACTTCCGAGTGATACTTACGTTGTTTTTTTTTAAAATTTTTTTAAGTGATTAGCTTTCTTAAAAAAAAATTATTATTTAGTTTTGGCTGCGTCGGGTCTTTGTTGCTGTGCACGGGCTTTCTCTAGTTGCGGCGAGCAGGGGCTGCTCTTCATTGAGGTGCACGGGCTTCTCATTGCGGTGGCTTCTCTTGTTGCGGAGCATGGGCTCTAGGCATGTGGGCTTCAGTAGTTGCAGCATGCAGGCTCAGTAGTTCTGGCGCACGGGCTTCAGTAGTTGTGGCACACAGGCTCAGTAGTTGTGGCTTGCGGGCTTCAGTAGTTGTGGCACACGGGCTCAGTAGTTGTAGCTCGTGGGCTCTAGAGCACAGGCTCAGTAGTTATGGTGCACAGGCTCAGTAGTTGTGTCTTGCGGGCTCTGGAGCGCAGGCTCAGTAGTTGTGGCTCGCAGGCTCAGTAGTTGTGGCTTGCAGGCTCTAGAACACAGGCTCAGTAGTTGTGGCACATGGGCTTAGTTGCTCCGCAGCGTGTGGGATCTTCCCGGACCAGGGCTCGAACCTGTGTCCCCTGCACTGGCAGGCGGATTCTTAACCACTTCGCCACCAGGGAAGCCCAGACACTTACGTTTTTTTTTTTTTTTTTTTTTTTTTTTTTTTTTTTTTTTGCGGTACGCGGGCCTCTCACCGCTGTGGCCTCTCTCATCGCGGAGCACATGCCCCGGACGCGCAGGCTCAGCGGCCATGGCTCGCGGGCCCAACTGCTTCGCGGCATGTGGGATCTTCCCGGACCGGGGCACGAACCCGTGTCCCCTGCATCAGCAGGCGGACTCCCAACCACTGCGCCACCAGGGAAGCCCGACACTTACGTTTTTATTTCTAGCTCATTCGATGTCATCAGCTCCAGTTGAAGACCCACCTGTGAGGCACACATACTTCAGACGCCAATGCTTGGGTGTCTCAGAGTTTATTTTAAATTCTTTTAGAACAGTGCATCTCCCTTGCCGAGAAACCAGTGAGCTGCCTGGGACACTCGGCTCTCCTCTTAGGTTTGCAAAAAACATTTAAAAGGGATTAAAAGTGGGGGGAGGGTCATAGGAATTGGGAGATTGGGATTGACATATATATGCTCTAATATGTGTAAAATAGATACCTAATAAAAGCCTGCTGTATAGCACAGGGAACTCTACTCCACTTCGCCGCACAGCAGAAACTAATACAACATTGTAAAACAACTCTACCCTAATTAAAAAAAAAAAAAATATATATATATATATATATATAACAATTTAAAAGAAAAATAAAAATAGGACTTCTCTGGCGGTCCATTGCAGGGGTGCATGTTGATCCCTGGTTGGGGAACTAAGATCCCACATACCATGCAGCCTGGCCAAAATAAATAAATAAAATAAAACTCATCTCAAAAAGAATACCCCCTTGGGCTTCCCTGGTGGCGCAGCGGTTGAGAGTCCGCCTGCCGATGCAGGGGACACGGGTTCGTGCCCCGGTCCGGGAAGATCCCACATGCCGCGGAGCGGCTGGGCCCGTGAGCCATGGCCGCTGAGCCCGCGTGTCCGGAGCCTGTGCTCTGCAACGGGAGAGGCCACAGCAGTGAGAGGCCCGCGTACCGCAAAAAAAAAAAAAAAGAAAAAAAAAGGAAAAGAATACCACCTGAAAAAAATTTTTAAAAGAAAGAATTGTTTCTAAAAAAATATTTTTTAAAGTAGATTTTGTGTTACTAACCCATTTATTACACTGCTTCTTATGCACTCAGTGAATTGAAGATAATTATATCAAATTACCTAGAAATAAAATCCTCCATCGTCTCTTGGAACTGGACGATACTGCTTGTGTGTGAGTTATGTGCGTGTCTAATGAGGGTTTCATTTAAGTGCGCAGCTATGCTTTGCTTTGGTGGGTTTACATAGAAGGAGCCATGAGGTCTTCATGTGAAGGGGATGTCGATTCTGGTGGCCATGGACGGAAATGGGACCCTAATTACGCGATAGCATATTAATCTAATGCAGTTCAATTTAAGTAACCCTGTTAATACCAAACACAGAAGAGTTATGACGTCAGTAGATACGATTGGAAACACTTGCCTTTATGTGTGGCAGACTTCCACATAATAACACTTCTGTGACAATGTGAATGAATAGAAAACTCTACGTATTGTATTTTAATTACTCTAGAATATTATAATTTGGAAATAATATATGTTCTGTTCTACAGTCAGTTTTGGGGGCCAGTGATTTTCAATCTTGTCTGCTCATCACGATCACTCAACTTGCTTTAATAAAAATACTGATGTGTGGGTTCAAAAAAAAACCCAAAAAGAAACGAGACCTGATCTCACGATGGCTTGTACAGTTGATCTAGGTAGATTTCTGAATTTTGGAGAAAGGAGGAAAGGTTTTGTCAGAATTGGGTTTCGAAGGCTTTATGAAGTTGTGTTTAGTTGTGGACACAAGTAGGGTGAATATTCTCTTACCAGTGAGAGGAATCCGTCCCCCCCCACTATTTTGAGGAACGTTTTTACCCGTTTGGAGAAGGTGAGATTTCAGGTGTGTTGGTCTGCAGTAGTGATCAATATCAATATTTTTTTAATTTATTAAAAAATTCCGTTTTTCAATTCCTCCATCTTTAAGCTAGGTTAAAATACAAAGAAGTGCTTATATCGGGACTTTAAACTATGTTTACCTGAAAAGTCGTCCTGCATACTGCAAGGATGTGTTCTGTTTTCTTCTGTATTTCAAGGAATTTATTAAATCTTTTTCAAAAACGTGGTAAATTGGGGAGCACTAAGGAAACCCAGTTATTACTTATGGGTGTGAATTTCACAGTGTAGCTTATTGAACAGAAGTTTGCAACTTAAGAAAAAAATAACAGTTCTGTGACAATACAAGTGATGGCTAGACACTGCGAAGACAAACTCCCAGGGCTGGGAAACCACAGAGGAGTATCGTCTATGGGTTATGGAATCTGGGGCTCTCACACCCTCTGCCCCATTTCTACCAGAGCCCATGGCCATCACAGGAAAGATGGCGGCTGGGGGAAGGTTGTTCTGAAATAGAGGATTTGTATCATTCAGGTATGGTGAGGCCAACAGATTAGGAGCAACTGATATTGAAAAGAGTGGGTTTCTTACAGTCCCTAAAAGGAGGGAGCACACCACGCCATGCAGGGTTACATGGGGGAAGCATCAGGGTTGCTTTAGGGAGAGGGGAACACTTAGACAAGAGCCTTTGTTGTGATTTTCGCAGGAAGGAAGAGGTGAGGCAGGCTGAGCAGGGTTAGGATGGGCTGGTGTGAATAATTCCAGCAGGTCCTGGGTGCAGGGACTGTCCTCACTGTCTGGCACCTGCCCTGGGGGGGATGAGGGCAGGTGGACGGTGGCCCAGATTGTGAGAGCCCCTTAGAGAAGGGGGTGGGTGTGGACTCTTCATGGGTTGGTTTGCATTTGAGAAGCATGCTTAGGGGCTAGTTATTTACTCTCTGGAGGAATTATCTAGTCCTGGGAGGGGCAGTCCCTCCATGGTCAGCAAGACCCCAGATGCTGGATGTCAGTGTATCAGAAATGCAGAAAATTAAAAGACACTGTTCATACAAAGGCGGGGCTGTTGATGAGAAGTTAATGGAAGCGGGATATATTTTGAATTTCCCAATTGAATGTGGAGCATGAGAGAAATGAAGGGGTCTGTCGTGATGCCAAGGCTTTGTTCTAAGAAGCTTCTAGGTGATACTTACTGAAATGGTGGGCGTGGCTGAGGAAGGAAAGGTCCAGAGAGTGTTTGTGGAACTATATCGCAGAAGATTAGTGAGACCCAACGTGAATGGAGGTTCATGTTTTCAGTTAAGGCTGTGTTACTTTCTTAGGGCTGTCATCACAAGTGACCCCAAACTGAGGGGCTTAAAACTAGCGAACTTCATCCTCCCTCAGTTCTGGAGACCAGAAGTCTAAGGTCAAGTGTGGTCAGGGGAGGGTCCTTCCCGCCTCTTCCAGCTTCTGGGGGCTCCAGGCGTCCCTGGGCTTGTGGCCGCGTCCCTCCCGTCTCTGCCTCTGTCTTCACGGGACTTCTTCTCCGTGTCTGGGTCTCTTTTTTCTCTTACAAGGACACCAGTTACTAGACTTAGACCCTATGCTAAATCCAAGATGATGTCATCCTGACATTCTAATGACCTTCCAAGAATCTATTTCTCAATATCTTTACATTCACAGGCACCAGGGGTTATAAGTTGGTCATACCTTTTTGGGGGACAGAATTCAACCCACTATCAGGGTCGAACAATAAAACATACTGGGTTGGTGGGGGGCGGGGACGTTGATGAATGCAGCATTTGGGTGGTTTGGGAGCATGAATGTTCATCTGATTTTCATAAATGCTCGTCAGTCCCATTTTGCTCCTCTGAGAGCGTTGATGAAATTGACCTTTTTTTTCCTTTTACATCTTTATTGGAGTATAATTGCTTTACAATGGTGTGTTAGTTTCTGCTTTACAACAAAGTGAATCAGTTATACATATACATATGTTCCCATATCTCCTCCCTCTTGCGTCTCCCTCCCTCCCACCCTCCCTATCCCACCCCTCCAGGTGGTCACAAAGCACCGAGCTGATCTCCCTGTGCTATGCGGCTGCTTCCTACTAGCTACCTGTTTTACGTGTGGTAGTGTATGTATGTCCATGCCACTCTCTCACTTTGTCCCAGCTTACCCTTCCCCCTCCCCGTGTCCTCAAGTCCATTCTCTAGTAGGTCTGTGTCTTTATTCCTGTCTTGCCCCTAGGTTCTTCATGACATTTTTTCTTAGATTCCATATATATGTGTTAGCATACGGTACTTGTTTTTCTCTTTCTGACTTACTTCACTCTGTATGACAGACTCTAGGTCCATCCACCTCACTACAAATAACTCAGTTTCGTTTCTTTTTATGGCTGAGTAATATTCCATTGTATATATGTGCCACATCTTCTTTATCCATTCATCTGTTGATGGACACTTAGGTTGCTTCCATGTCCTGGCTATTGTAAATAGAGTTGCAATGAACATTTTGGTACATGACTCTTTTTGAATTATGGTTTTCTCAGGGTATATGCCCAGTACTGGGATTGCTGGGTCATATGGTAGTTCTATTTGTAGTTTTTTGAGGAACCTCCATACTGTTCTCCATAGTGGCTGTACCAATTCACGTTCCCACCAGCAGTGCAAGAGTGTTCCCTTTTCTCCACACCCTCTCCAGCATTTATTGTTTCTAGATATTTTGATGATGGCCATCCTGACAGGTGTGAGATGATATCTCACAGTAGTTTTGATTTGCGTTTCTCTCATACTTAGTGATTAGATATAGGTAGATGATAGATTTGGTAGATAGATAGGTATATAGAGAGACAGATGATAGATTAGATAGATAGACAGATAGCTGCGTGTCATGGGGTGTGTGGTGACTCTCACTGCGTGATTCCCAGACCAGCAGTATCAACATCGTCTGGGACCTTCTTCCAAATGCTCCTTCCCAGGCTCCCCCACCAACACACACTTGTGGAGTGACAGACTCTAGAGGTGGTGCCCCCAACCCGCACTTCCACAAGCCCTCCAGGTGCCCCAGTACATTGTACGGTTTGAGAACCACCTGTCTGCTCTTGAATCATGTGTTCCTCCAGGAAGAAGAGAGTGTCTGTTGACTGTAGTTGGTAGGGGATCCACCCTGA
>NW_028138390.1:0-13545 GCF_964270905.1 Leucopleurus acutus
TGAGGAAAATGTAGGCAGGACACTCTTTGACATAAATTGCAGCAATATCATTTTGGATCTCCTAGCATAATTGAAATAAAAACAAAAGTAAACTAATAGGGTGTAATTAAACTTAAATTTTTTTACACAGCAAAGGAAACCATTAAAAAAAAAAAAGACAACCCAGAATGGGAGAAAATATTTGCTAAGGAATCAACTGACAAGGGATTAATCTACAAAATATGCAAACAGCTTATATGGCTCAATATCAAAAAACACAACCTAATCAAAAAAGATTGATTATAAAGAAGATCTAAATACACATTTCTCTAAAGAAGATATACAGATGGCCAAAAAGCACATGAAAAGATGCTCAACATTGTTAATTATTAGAGAAATGTAAATCAAAACTACAATGAGGTATCACCACACACCAGTCAGAATGGCCATTATTAAAAAGTGTACACATAAATGTTGGAGAGGATGTGAAGAAAAAGGAACACTTCTACACTGTTGGTGGGAATGTAAATTGGGACAGACAATATGGAGAATAGTACGGAAGTTCTTTAAAAAACTAAAAATAGAGCTACCATATGATCCTGCAATCCCACTCCTGGACATATATCTGGAGGAAACCATAATTCAAAAAGATGCCTTCACCCCAATGTTCATAGCAGCACTATTTACAATAGCCAAGACATGGAAGCAACCAAAGTGTCCATCGACAGATGAATGAATAAAGAAGATGTGGTATATATTCAGAATGGGATATTCCTCAGTCATAAAAAAGAATGAAATAGTGCCATTAGCAGCAACATGGGTGGACCTAGAGATTATCATACTAAGCAAAGTAAGTCAGAAAGAGAAAGACAAATGTCATATAATATTGCTTATATGTGGAATCTAAAAAATTATACAAATAAACTTATTTACAAAACAGAAATAGACTCACAGACATAGAACACAAATTTATCATTACCTAAGGGGAAATGGGGGGAAGGATAAATTAGGAGTGTGAGATATATATAAAATAGATATATACAAAATAGATAACCAACAAGAATACACTGTATAGCACAGGAAATTATACTCAATATCTTGTAACAACCTATAATGGAAGAGAATGTAAAAAAAGAATATATATATAATATATAAATATACACAACTGCATGACTTTGTTGTACTCCTGAAACTAACACAACATTGTAAATCAACTATATTTCAATAAATATTTTATAAATACTAATAGAAAAAAGAAAGTAAAAAAAAAAACTTTGCTCTGCAAAAGTCAGTGACAATGAGACTTGACAATGTCAAGAGAACAAGAAGACAGGCCACTAACTGGGAGAAAATATTTGCAAATCATATCTGATGAAGGACTCTTATTCGAAATATTCAGTAATAGGAAAACAAACAATATGATTGAGAAATAAGTCAAAAACCTTAACAGCCATCTCATCAAAAAAGATAAGCAGATGCCAACCAAATAAGTATAAGAAAAAATGCTCCACATCATGTGTCACCAGGGAAATGCAAATCAAAACAATGAGATACTAGTACAAAACTATTATAATGCCCCAAATTCAAGTACTGATGACACCAAATGCTGGCAAGAAAGTGAGCAACAGAAACTTATTCATTGCTGGTGGGATTGCAAAATAGTACAGCCACTTTGGAAGACTATTTGGCAGTTTCATAAAAAACTGAACACATTCTTACCATATGATTCAGCAATCTTACTCCCTGGTATTTACTCAAAGGAGTTGAAAACTTACATCTACACAAAAGCCTGCACATGAATATTTATGGTAGCTTTATTCATAGCTGCAAAAACTTGGAAGCACCAAAGATGTCCTTCAGTAAATGAATATATAAATAAACTGTGTATATTCAGAAAATGTGATAATATTCTGGAATGAAAGGAAATGAGCTACCAAGCCATGAAAAGACATGGAAGAACCTTAAATTCATATTACTAAGTAAAAGAAGCCAACCTGGAAAGACTACATACTATATTTTTCCAATTATATGACATTCTGGAAAAATATAGTATGTAGTCTTTCCAGGTTGGCTTCTTTTACTTAGTAATATGAATTACTAAGACAAAACTATGGAGACTGTAAAATGATCAGTGGTTGTCAGGTGTTGGGGGAAAGAAATGAAAATGTGGAGCACAGAGGATTTTTAGGGCAGTGAAAATATTCTGTATGTTACTACAATTATAGTTACCTGTCACTATACATTTATCCACACCTATAGAACGTAAGCACCTATAGAATTGTATGATACTATAATTACATGTCATTATACATTTATCCAAATCTATAGAATGTACAACCTATAGAATGTACAACACTGAGAGTGAACCTTAGTGTAATCTATGGACTTTGGGTGATGATGAGGTGTCAATGTAGATTCATCAGTTCTAACACACATACCATTCTGGTGGGACATGCTGATAATGAGGAAAGCTATACCTTTGTAAAGGCAGAGGTATATAGGTAACCTATATATCATCCTCTCAATTATGCTGTGAAATTTAAACTGTTCTGAAAACAAGTAGTCTTTAAAAAACTTACAGGAAACATAATTAATGTGAAATACAGAATGCCAACATTTGTATCTGTGTACAACCAATTACAATTTTAAGAAACACTTTTATGTAAATAGTGTCATGGGGGAAAAGTGAATAGGGGTCAAAGTAGAGGGATGGATTTCCAGTTTACTTCTGATGAGGTATCACCACAATTTTGTTTCTATTTTTTGAATTTATTATTAAATGTTTCAGTAAGAAAATTTTCAAAGAATAAAAGGCTAATATCTATGTAAATATCACCCAGTTTAAGACATGAAACTTGTATATCTCCTTCATTAACCAACATTTATCAATTTGATATTTATTTCTATTTATTAGATATATATATTTACTAGGCAATATAAAATATTTTTGTATGTGTTTAAACTATTTTTTATCTGAGAAATTTACTGATGTTGATACGTGTGGTCCAAAATCATTCATTTTCATTTTCATATAATATTCTACCATATGAATGTAGCACCACTAAGTTAGTAATTATGAGTAATTATGTAATATATGTTTTTATATTATAAACCATGTTGGTATAAACATTCTTAATCTTATCCCTTTGAGACAAGCATTTATGTGATGTTTCTCTATAAGTAAATTTGTTTAATGTAGGATAGGCACATCTTCAAATTACTTGCTCTTCAAAGTGTTTACACTAATTTAATTACTATCATTATGTATAAGAGTTATTGTTTAACATTCTTAACATTCTTCAGGTAAATGCAAATCACAACCACAATGAAGTATCGCCTCACAACTGTCAGAATGGCTGTCATCAAGAAGACCACAAATAACAAATATTGGCAAGGATGTGAAGAAAAGGTAACCTTCGTACACTGTTGGTGGGAATGTAAATTGGTACAGGTACTGTGGAAAACAGTATGGAAGTTTCTCAAAAAACTGAAAATAGAATTACAATATGACCCAGCAATTCCACTCCTGGGTATATATCAAAAAAACCCCAAAACCCAACAAAACAGTAATTCTAAAAGATACATGCACTTCAATGTTCATGGCAGCATTATTTACAATTGTCAAGATATGGAAGCAACCTAAGTGTGTGTATGTGTGAGTGTGTATATATATATATATATATATATATATATATATAGAGAGAGAGAGAGAGAGAGAGAGAGAGAGAGAGAGAGGCAAGCTGTTTTAGATAACTATGAATTACTTACACAAATGAAATCAACTTTTGAAAAGAAGACGCAAAGGCAACATGAACTTAACGAGAGCTGTGGTACGAGTGCCCTACAGGCAAGACTGAAAGTAGCTGCACATGAAACTGAGGAAGAATCTGATAATATTGAAGAAGATTTCTTGGAGGGAAAAACTGATACAGATGATTTTCTCAGTAGCTTCATGGAAAAGAGAACAATTTGCCACTGTAGAAGAGCCAAGGAAGAGAAACTTCAGCAAGTGATAGCAATGCACAGCCAATTTCATGCTCCACTATAGATTTTCTTGAAATCATGAACTGTCAAGAGAGGAATGGGACACAAAACTAAGCACATTTATATATATGATTTGCAAATTGGCATTTCATTACAGTGGCTGAATACATAGATATACTATATAGATTGTATACAGAAATGAGACTGATTTGTACAGATTAGAATCATTGCTCTGATCTTTGCTTTGAGAAATTTTTCTGCACTATTTGCACTAAAAATGTTTATTTATTGTTGATAAATCCTATCATATTTAGTTCCACAGCTGTTCCTCTCTTACTATTGATTAAATAACTATGCATGTAGTTTTAGCTAGTTTCAATATTTTATAAAATTACTCCATTTAAATTTGTAATTTTAATTTGAAACCGCCACATTGCTTTAACAAGAATGGTTTAGATTTTTTCCTCTCAACCTTTTTTTGAAAAATTACCATTTCAACTGCAGAAAAAGTCTTATTCCTCCTGTTTCTTTCTAGATGATAAAACTTTCAAAAATAATTTGTTTTTAAATATTCACAGTGTATATACATATATATATATACATATACATATACACACACATATACATACAATGGAATATTACTAAGCCATAAAAAACACAAAATTTTGCCAGTTGCAGCAACGTGGATGGACGTGGAGGGCATTATGCTAAGTGAAATACGTCAGACAGAGAAGGCAAATATTGTATGATATCACGCACATGTCAAATCTAAAAAATACAGCAAACTAGTGAATGTAACAAAAAAAGAAGCCGACTCATAGATAGAGAGAGCAAATTAGTAGTTACCAGTGGAGGGGGGGCAATATAGTCGTAGGGGAATGGGAGGTACAAACTACTGGGTGTAAGATAGGCTACAAGAGGTAATGTACTATGCAGGGAATAGAGCCAATATATTATGATAACTAAGTGGAGTGTAACCTTTAAAAAACTGTATAAAAATTTTAAAAATAAATTTTAAAAAGTTATTTTTTTAACATTCTTATTAATACAATGTAATGTCAGATTTTATATTCATTCAGATAAAATGGATGAAATATCTCATTAATGTTTTACTTTGTAATTTAAAATACTAGGTAGGTTAACATTTTAAAATATATAGTCAGCCCTCCATATCCATGGATGTGAAACACATGGATAAGGAGGACCAACTGTTGTACTTCACCATTTTATATAAGGGACTTGAGCATCTGTGGGTTTTGGTATCCATGGGGGCTCCTGGAACCAATCCCCAAGGATAACTAGGGAAGTGTGTATATATTTATTTATCATTTTGTCATCCTGTTGTGTAATGTTTTTGTTTATATCTATTCCACTTTTTCTTTGCCATTTTTAAAAGATTTGTAAGATTTTCTGATTTTTTTGGTTGGTATTCTTTATTGCATACACATACTTCAAATATTTTTCCGTATTTATGGCTTGTATTTCCTGATATACTTAATTAAATCTACAAATGAGAATTTTTTAATGCAGCTGAATTAATCTTTCCCCTTATTTCTTGTTTAAGAACTCCCTCCCTATCTTGACATTTAATATATTTTTAAGGCAGTCAAGAGAGCACAATGAGGCACACAGTCACACCTTTTCCTTATCCCTTGATAGGCAATAATTAATGCATGTTGGGCTTGGATGTAATCACTAGGCTCAACACACCGCTTTCATTGATTTTCCAATAAGGCTTAAAGCTATGAAGAAGGAACTTATTCCGCACCCGCCCCCCCGCCCCCGCTGCAGTGGTTAATTTAATTTTCTCCCCTACTGAACCAAATTATTTATTTGCTAGCACAGTCTTTATTTATCACCTCTTCATGGCTCCATCTACTGCCAATGCAATCACAGATCATAACAATTAACAGCTGTTTCGTGGTATTTCTAGTTATTGTTTTTGCCTAGGAACAAATTTCTTTTAAATTTCAAAACTAATGTTTTTGTTTTTTAATAAAGCCACCTCTTATAATGCCATTTTTAAGAGTTAAGCCTAAAATTGTGACAAATTCATAGAGACTTGCAGTATATATATATACTTTTTAATCAATATTAAATATTTCCAAATGTCTTATAACTCAAAATGCAAATATGCATTTGTTATTTGCTGTTACGCCTATAATATTGACCCACATTTCTGAAACTCCACTATACAAATTGTTTCTTTTTGTTGTTTCTTATGTTATTCTCAACTACTGAGTACCTTAAGTAACATATATTCTTGTCCTTCATTGTTCTGCATTAGTTCTTGATCAATATTTATTAGCATGGCATTCTAACATGATGTTCAGATCTTGACCTAGAAAAATCTACCTTAATGCTTTCACTGAACAAACTTTTAAATTATTTGTGGAATTCTCCTTCACATTAAGTAAAAAATATTTTATCTATAAGAGGGGAGATTCTTGAAAAAGTTCACAGAAGTACAGATCCACACCCTCTTAATTTCCTTTATATTTAACTTCTTGTTAAGGTTATATAGCTTAACATTGATGAAAATAGGGAATTCTTTCCTTATATAAAGGCAGTTCAATAAAACACCTAAAGGACTATCAGTGTAAATCCAGATGAAATTAAGGTTCATTCTTTAAATAATGATATAATAATTCATTCAAATAACTGATTAATGCATATCAGACAAAATTCTGGCCATTCAGCCCAGCCCTTTGTGATTAGTGTTAAATAGGATTGCATTTACGTGATTAAAATATTGCGTTGAAATATTGTGTTGTTTGAAAGAACTGCGTAAGACTTAAAACATCTCACAGATGGATTTAATGTTTAGCGTAGCACAGAAATACTTGGGTCATGTGGCATATATGTATACAACAGTAGGTGTACACCCTACTATGGATTCAGGGTTATACAGAAAAAAGAAAAAGAGTAACATGTAAGATTATTTTGTAGCCTTAAAAGACACTGATGTTGAATCTGGAAATTTTTTTCAAGAGAATATAGCAAAGAAATATAGTGTTTTTTCTGCCCTTTTCTCCCTTATTTGTCATTCACTCAACATTTATTGAATAACAAAAGTTAAAGGTTAAAATAAATATGCTAATATTCATGAGAGACATTAGCATCCATTTGGAAGGAATCATACTGAATCAACCAAATAAATGTCATCATTGACGGGAGTGTTAATTTGTCATTCAAAGGGTGGAATAGAATGTATTAACACAATTTACTTTGTGTCATTACCTATGCTATTGTTGACTGCAAGACTTAAGAAAACAGAACTTTGTTATGATTCTTGGATTATAGGCTAAGTCACCTGATGGCGGATGATATGACATTAATGAGGCAGAGAACACTGTAACTATAACAGAATTGGGTGGTTCAATCCATTTCTTAAAAGTGTGTGTGTGTGTGTGTGTGTAATTAGAAATGTTAAGCAAGACATTGAAAATATGAGCCTCAAATTCAATGGAGACTCTGGGCTGGATATATACATTAGGAGGTCCATTTGCATATGCATAATAGTTAAAGCCACTTGAAATTATATAGGAGAAAATAGAAGTAGCAGACTTGGTAGCACTCCAGCATTTTATAGTTGGATAGGGGATAAAGACACAGCAAAAAGCCTGAATGAGTGCTTCCAGTGCTATTGTAGATGCCAGTAGAGGAGAGTATTTCCAAAAGGAAAAATTATTTAGATGTTAATTAAATTGAGAACAGAGGACTGATCATGCATTTTTGAAACGGTAAATTTTGGAAGACATTGGCAGATACCGTTTTATTGGAATGGTGTGAATGTAAGTCAGACTTTTGTAAGGGTGAAGATAACAAGAACAACAACAAAAAGGGGGGGAAATAGTGGAAAATGGTATTTTTAAGATAGAAAAACAACAAGGCATTTGTTTGCACATAGATATGAAAACATGAAGAGGAGAGATTGATACAAACCAATGAAAACCTATTATGTAGAAATAATTTAACTATAGTACACATACAGAAAAGTGGACATAGCATGACCATGCAGATATATCACTGAATTTTTACCAACTGAGCAGAACTATGTGACTAACATTTAGATCAATAAAAGAACATTACAAGCATGCCAAAAGACACTTTCATTTTCCCATTTCTTTATCCCTTTTACCCAGGTTAACCAAATATTCTGATGTACAATGGCATATTTTAATTTTTTTGTTATGCTATATAATATTCCATCATTTGAATATACCATGACTTATATATCCATTTAACTCTTGATATGATTTTGTTTGTATCCAGTTTGTGGTTATTATGAATAGTATAGTCATATGACAAAAATATATAATTTCTAAAATTAAAAACAGTTTAAAATAATTTACATTACAACCAAAATTATGAAGTAGAGTCAAATATAGAAAAATATTTGCAAAACTTCCCAGAAAACTCCTAAAACATTGTTCAGAAAATTTGTAGGATGAAAGTCTCAATATTATTAAGATACCATTTCTTCCCCAAATTGACCTATATGTCTAATGCAATACTAATCAAATCTCAGCATTCTTTTTTCTAAAGAAATTCACAAGCTTATTTAAACATTTATTTTTACTACAAATTGTGCTTGGTTATTTCCTTTTAGGAGATGAGAAAGAAGAGCACTATTGATTAGTTTGTGAATTACAAATACTGTGATAAAGGAGAAAAAATACTCTTAGGTTTTATAGGAAGACCTGACTACAAGGGTATTTCAATTCCTCATTTTAGTTAGGACTTGATCCTCCTTCAGTTTGGATATTTCTATATTTTAAATTATAGTTTGCCCCTAAAGTAAGTCTTAGATATTAATGAGTCAGTGATAATTATATTCCACTTCTGATGCAATAATCTTGGAGGAAATGAAACAATGCAAATCATTCAATTCAAAAACAATAAGAAGACATAACACTTGTCATGTGCTGGCACTGTTGTAATTAGTGAAGTCCTTCCAATTCTATAAAACACTGAAATTCAAAATGATATCTTTGACCTTCCCTGGTGTAAGAACTTAGATGGTTAACAACTACAGGAAATTTACAACCAATGAGTATACTAACAGAACTTTTGTTGTCAGTTACATATATTCCAAAGGAGAATGCCCTTATGTCCTATGAATACACATATCATGCCAAGAGTGGGATGATTGAGGGATGTTATCATTGGTGCTGCTTCTTCCTTTTTCCTTAACTGTCCAACACTTTCATTAAATTTTCCTATTGTGTATGTTGTTGAATACTGAGTTTGGCTGGGTCATGTAAGTAGTTTAGAGGAATTTGGGATATGACATTCTTTCCATGCTAACAATTCCTCTGATTTAAGAGAGGTCATATAAAACATTCAGTAATTAATGTAGTGTAGATAATGTATATTGCAAACTGAATTGGAGAGATTTGAGCATAAAATAGGTAACTAAAGCTAACATAACATAAAGATAACATTTAAAATTTGGATAAAATAATTAAGTCTAAACTAAGCATACTATTGGCTTCATTTTACAATATTTATTTGATCTTTGTTAGAAATATTTGAAGTTACTTAATTTGTAATACACAGTGGATCAGCAAAAAACACATGTGCCATTCTTTTATACCTATATATAAGAGGTTTATATTTCATTGAAATTGTTTCATTACAAATCATTAGTTTTCACAACTTATTCCCACAATAATAATGTTGACATGGTTCCTGATTTTAAAAAATGCTTAATAAAGTTTTAACATTAGACACTTTGAAGTTATGAAAGATACTTATCTATAAATAAACACAAGGGAAACTAAATTTCCCTTTTGCAATATTAACAAAAAGATTGGAAGAAACAGGGGTATTTTATCATTGTCATCACCAAGAAAAGGGTTAATTGCTGTCACGTTCTCTCTGTACTACCTTGTGGGGTACAAATTATATTTTTCTAACCTCAGGACCTTAATGAAAAATCAAGATTTGAGCTGGTATTAATCTGCAGTTGCCAGTGGCAGCCCTTCCATGGCAAAAGACTGCAAAGTCAGCAATGAATTTCTGCAAAGAAGGGAACATACTTATCAGGAGACTACACCTGGTAAAGCGAAAATGCAAGGACAGTGTGCAAATCAAGACTGTGCTCAGAGAAAAGGCACACTGAAGGCCATTGCCTTTTTGTGTTTAAAAGTGAATCATAAGAGCCATATATTAACCACACATATACAGAGCCCTCAGAGATTACATTTAACCAGAAAAGCTCCTGGAAACTTCCTTGAAGTACTATTAAACCTAAAAATATAATTAAAAATAGTACTATGAATACTGGACTTCTCAAATATTTTTTATTTTCTTAGATGTGAGTGGCAATATAATGATTTACTGGATGAAACCCTAAGTTTAATGTTTAGCTTGTGTGCATTACCTCCCCCTTAATAGTCATGAATCTCTTCTTAGAAGCTTTCTTTATCCAACCCCATTCTTTCTCTTGATTGTTCAGTTTCACAAAACCTTAACCATTCCCCTGAATCTGGAATCTATAAAGCTCCATCTTTCTGCATTCATAGCTGGGATATCACATACATATTTTTCTCTGCTTACTGTGTGTCTGGACCTCATAGTTGACTGAGACTGCTGGACAGAACAATATCTCAGGATCACTGTAATCCCGTGGAGCCATGCTCACTGGTGTAACCACATATTTTAGTGTTTTTTTTTTTATTGGAGTATACTTGATTTACAATGTTGTGTTAGTTTCAGGTGTATAGCAAGGTAAATCAGTTATACATATACATATATCCACTGTTTTTTATATTATTTTCCCATGTAGGCCATTACAGAGTACTGTGTAGAGTTCCCTGTGCTATACAGTAGGTCCTTATTAGTTATTTATTTTATATACAGTATTGTGTATATGTGCAATTTAGTTTCTTCCTTTGTTTTTTCTCAAATATATCTAAGTCCAATCCTGATCACAATCTATTATTTCTGCACATAGAAGAATATTTTTTCTTTTGATATGCTATGGCAATTTTATTTAGATTTTGCTCTACTGTTTTCCATGAAAATGATTTTCAGTGTTATTATGACTTTAGATCATCACTTATTAGTAAACTTTTTCTATATAAAATTAACCCTTAATTGTTCACTTACACTAGTCTTGATATTTCCACATGTATTTAAGAAGTCTTCCCAGAATTTAATTTTCTCTAACATATATTTCCTAAAAAGCACTACTTAATTTTATCTTCTCTTTGTACATTTTGATTGATATTCATGGTAAAAGAGATCTAAATCTGTATAAACCTCATTTTAAGAGAGTATATAATTTGAGAGAATTCTTTAAAAAAAGGCTTTCCAGTAACCATATTTATGTCTTTTTTTAATTTTTAAAGGAAGTACAAACTTGATTTATTAGATTGAATAGGCCAAATAGGTAAATTTAATATTTTGCTAAATCAATTAATAATATTTTGCACAATTTCAGACTTCTTCAAATACCCCACCTTTTTAAAAACTTCTCCCATCTTTAACTTTCTCTAGTTTTTCTAAACACCATGTGGTATAGTGATTGTTCCCATTATTTTCTTAATTTTTCTTATACCCTTTGAGGTACTTTCATACAGAAATCATGGTGTTTCCTTTCTTTATTGCTCTATTTGATTTTCCCTTCTAGGAACATTTTCTATGCTTCTGTTGATTCAGGTTATCTTTCACAATCTCTCAAAATGCTAACTTTTTTTGTTAATAGGATCATTACACTTTTCATGGTAAATGCATTTCAAATGATTTTATAGTTTATTATTACAAATGGATGTTTTATTTCAAAACACCTAATTGGATGTGTGTGTGTGTGTGAGAGAGAGAGAGACAGACAGGCAGACAGAGACAGAGAGCCAGAGAGAGAGAGAGGGAGAGAGAGAGAGTTTTCTCTTTTTTTTCTTTTCTTGTATCTCTAGTTTTTAAATTTATTTTTCCTAGTCCTCTTAATTTAAAACTTTTTTATTGTGGTTTCCTAATCTCCCAATTGTTTGTTGAACAATTTTCTTCAAATATTTCTTAACCTCCATTTGTTCCTTTATTGCCTCTGGAAATATTTTCTTTAAATTTTGTGATCTCTTAAGGCTATCTTCTAGATTCTCATTTTTCATTTCTTAATATTTTTCTTAAATAGATCTCTGTGTCCAAGCATTGGGATTAAGTTGGAATCTGAATTCCTCTCAGCTTTACCATTTATATGCTGTGGTATCTTAGTGAAATCACTATAATTTAGGGAATGTATTCCTTCTTTAAAAAAAATCAACTATCAATACACACACAGAGGCTGTGAGAATTAAAAGAGAAATATAAACAGGGGTTTGTAAGTTATCAATGAATTTGAAGTATTGTTTAACCAATACTGCAAAACTGTGAACATCAACACTAAATAGCTTTAAGGTTTATCTAGTATCAAAGGCCTAATAATGAAATCTATGAAGTATTACCTCAATATAATTTATATGCTATATTGGGATTGAAATTCATGATAGCAATCAATGTGGAAAAAAATATTATACCCACTTTTTTCCAAAGTTGTAATTTACCTTTTGCAAGTTTTGCAGTGAATAGTTTTATCTTTTTCTTCTAAATTATGAGAGGCTTGTATACAAATTTACTCTATGAAGAATCAGTAGCTTGAAGATTACATGATTGAAAGATTATTTTTATTTTTAATAATAGTATATGAATCTTGAATATATTTTTCAAAAATATATATGTATATAGATTAGT
Organism: Leucopleurus acutus; assembly: GCF_964270905.1. Classification (NCBI taxonomy): domain Eukaryota; kingdom Metazoa; phylum Chordata; class Mammalia; order Artiodactyla; family Delphinidae; genus Leucopleurus; species Leucopleurus acutus. The sequence goes on from NW_028138390.1 coordinate 12,697, forward strand.
TCCTCAGGCTAAGGTTGGGATATTTCCTGCTGAAGGGTGTTGAGAGGTGAGGGGTTGGCTGGCATTTTTAAACAGCAGAAACCACTGTTATCTGGTCTGCCCAGGAGTGTTAAATGTTACACATCCTTCAGTCCATCTCTCTCTCACCACAGGAATTCCTGTATTCTGTAAAATTTATATTTGAAATCCAACAGAAAGTTCAAAATATTTATAGAAAAATATAGAATCATGAGCAAACAAAATAAATGATATCACTGATAGGAAGTCTTAAACAGTCTTGCCATGACTTATATATTTCTTAGATAGCCTGATATGTTGGGCAAATTGAAGGGCCAAAAATAGATCATGTATGGGTTAGATCTAAATTATGTCAAATATGTAATAAGGAAAGTGACTGAATCGCATTGATAAATCCTGGCTGGAGGGCAGATAAGGTAAAAATAGAATTTGAGTAAAATGTGAAACACTGTTTGATGCTGTAAAGATGAGATAAAGAATCAAGCCACTGCTTCATATTCATGGTCAGGGAGCTTTGTAAATTGTTTTGCTCCTTACCTTTCTGGCTCCCTCTAAATCTATGTTTCTGGAAGGTTAGCGGATGAGAGTGACTGTGTGACATTCTAGAGGAACTAAAGCATTTTGAGAATGATGTTAACAAAGTGGACTTTATACTGGGATTCACAATTAAAGAAGGTATGATCCTGTTTATAGGGAAATGAACCATAGAAACATCACAGAAGCAGTGGCTTTTCAGAGATATATCTTGTCTGTATACCTTAGAATCTCACATGGCTTAATTTGAAAAGAAAACTTGGTGAGCTGCATGGCAGCTCCTGCTGGGCTGGGCTT
>NW_028138389.1:0-13527 GCF_964270905.1 Leucopleurus acutus
TAGGGTACGACAGTGGTTTAGACTGAGCGTACGTGTGAGGGCATGGGTTAGTGTTGGTGTACAGGTTAGGATTAGCGGACGTGTTAGGGTAAGGCTTCGGTTAAGGGTTAGGGTTATGGTTAGGGGACGGGGACTTTTTAGGGTCCAAGTGAGGGTAGGACAACGGTTTAGGGGGAGCAACCGTGTGAGGGCACGGGTTAGTGTTAGCTTACGGGTTAGGATTAGGGGACGGGTGAGGGGAAGGCTTCGGGGAAGGGTTAGGGTTAGGGTTCGGGCTAGGGTTAGGGTTAGGGCATGGGGACGGTTTAGGGTCCAGGTGAGGGTACGACAACGGTTTAGGGGGAGTGTACGTTTGTGGGCACGGGTTAGTGTGAGCGTACGGGTTAGGATTAGGGGACGGGTGAGGGGAAGGCTTCAGGGAAGGTTTAGGGTTAGGGTTCGGGCTAGGGTTAGGGTTAGGGTTAGGGGACGGGGACGGTTTAGGGTACAGGTGAGGGTACGACAACGGTTTATGGAGAGAGTACGTGTGTGGGCGCGGGTTAGTGTGAGCGTACGGGTTAGGATTAAGGAACCGGTAAGGGGAAGGCTTCGGGAAAGGGTTCGGGTTAGGGTTCGGGCTAGGGTTAGGGTTAGGGGACGGGGACGGTTTAGGGTCCAGGTGAGGGTATGACAATGGTTTAGGGGGAGCGTACGTGTGAGGGCGCGGGTTAGTGTGAGCGTACGGTTTACAATTAGGGGATGGGTGAGGGGAAGGCTTCGGGGAAGGGTTAGGGTTAGGGTTCGGGCTAGGGTTAGGGTTAGGGGACGGTGACGGTTTAGGGTCCAGGTGAGGGTACGACAACGGTTTAGGGGGAGCGATTGTGTGAGGGCGCGGTTTAGTGTTAGGGTACGGGTTAGGATTAGGGGACGGGTGAGGGGAAGATTTCGGGGAAGGGTTAGGGTTAGGTTTCGGGCTAGGGTTAGGGTTAGGGGATGGGGACTGTTTAGGGTCCAGGTGAGGTTACGACAACAGTTTATGGGGAGCGTACGTGTGAGGGCGAGGGTTAGTGTGAACGTACGGGTTAGGATTAGGGGACCGGTGAGGGGAAGGCTTCGGGAAAGGGTTCGGGTTAGGGTTCGGGCTAGGGTTAGGGTCAGGGGACGGGGACGGTTTAGGGTCCAGGTGAGGGTATGACAACGGTTTAGGGGGAGCATACGTGTGAGGGCGCGGGTTAGTGTAAGCGTACGGGTTAGGATTAGGGGACGGGTGAGGGGAAGGCTTCGGGGAAGGGTTAGGGTTAGGTTTCGGGCTAGGGTTAGGTTTAGGGGATGGGGACGGTTTAGGGTCCAGGTGAGGGTATGACAACGGTTTAGGGGGAGCGTACGTGTGAGGGCGCGGGTTAGTGTGAGCGTACGGGTTAGGATTAGGGGACGGGTGAGGGGAAGGCTTCGGGGAAGGGTTAGGGTTAGTGTTCGGGCTAGGGTTAGGGTTAGGGTTAGGGGATGGGGACGGTTTAGGGTCCAGGTGAGGGTACGACAGAGCTTTAGGGGGAGCGTACGTGTGAGGGCATGGGTTAGTGTGAGCGTACGGGTTAGGATTAGGGGACGGGTGAGGGGAAGGCTTCGGGGAAGGGTTAGGGTTAGGGTTCGGGCTAGGGTTAGGGTTAGGGGACGGGGACGGTTTAGGGTCCAGGTGAGGGTACAACAACGGTTTAGGTGGAGCGTAGGTTTGAGAGCGCAGGTTAGTGTGAGCGTACAGGTTAGGATTAGGGGACGGGTGAGGGGAAGGCTTCGGGGAAGGTTTAGGGTTAGGGTTCGGGCTAGGGTTAGGGTTAGGGGAAGGGGACGGTTTAGGGTCCAGGTAAGGGTTCGACAGAGTTTTAGGGGGAGCGTACGTGTGTGGGCGCGGGTTAGTGTGAGCGTACGGGTTAGGATTAGGGGACGGGTGAGGGGAAGGCTTCGGGGAAGGGTTAGGGTTAGGTTTCGGGCTAAGGTTAGGCTTAGGGGACGGGGACGGTTTTGGGCCCAGGTGAGGGTACGACAACGGTTTAGGGGGAGCGTACGTGTGAGGGTGCGGGTTAGTGTGAGCGTATGGGTTAGGATTAGGGCACGGGTGAGGGGAAGGCTTCGGGGAAGGGTTAGGGTTAGGGTTCGGGCTAGGGTTAGGGTTTGGGGACGGGCACGTTTTAGTGTCCAGGTGAGGGTACGACAACGGTTTAGGGGGAGCGTACGTGTGAGGACACGGGTTAGTGTGAGCGTAAGGGTTAGGATTAGGGAACGAGTGAGAGAAAGGCTTCGGGGAAGGGTTAGGGTTAGGGTTCGGGCTAGGATTAGGGTTAGGGGACGGGGACGGTTTAGGGTACAGGTGAGGGTACGACAACGGTTTAGGGGGAGCGTACGTGTGAGGGCGCGGGTTAGTGTGAGCATACGGGTTAGGATTAGGGGACGGGTGACGGGAAGGCTTCGGGGAAGGGTTAGGGTTAGGGTTCGGGCTAGGGCTAGGGTTAGGGGAAGGGGACGGTTTAGGGTCCAGGTGAGGGAACGACAACGGTTTATGGGGACCGTACGTGTGAGAGCGCAGGTTAGTGTGAGCATACGGTTTAGGATTAGGGGACCGGTGAGGGGAAGGCTTCGGGGAAGGGTTAGGGTTAGGGTTCGGGCTAGGTTTAGGGTTAGGGGACGGGGACGGTTTAGGGTCCAGGTGAGGGTACGACAACGCTTTAGGGGGAGCGTACGTGTGACGGCGCGGGTTAGTGTGAGCGTACGGGTTAGGATTAGGGGACGGGTGAGGGGAAGATTTCGGGGAAGGGTTAGGGTTAGGGTTCGGGCTAGGGTTAGGGTTAGGGGATGGGGACGGTTTAGGGTCCAGGTGAGGTTACGACAACGGTTTATGGGGAGCGTACGTGTGAGGGCGCGGGTTAGTGTGAACGTACGGGTTAGGATTAGGGGACGGGTGAGGGGAAGGCTTCGGGGAAGGGTTAGGGTTAGGGTTCGGGCTAGGGTTAGGGTTAGGGGATGGGGACGGTTTAGGGTCCAGGTGAGGGTACGACAAAGGTTGAGGGGGAGCGTACGTGTGAGGGCGCGGGTTAGTGTGAGCGTACGGGTTAGGATTAGGGGACGGGTGAGGGGAAGGCTTCGGGGAAGGGTTAGGGTTAGGGTTCGGGCTATGGTTAGGGTTAGGGGATGGGGACGGTTTAGGGTCCAGGTGAGGGTACGACAACGCTTTAGGGGGAGTGTACGTGTGAGGGCGCGTGTTAGTGTGAGCGTACGGGTTAGGATTAGGGGATGGGTGAGGGGAAGGCTTCGGGGAAGGGTTAGGGTTAGGGTTCGGGCTAGGGTTAGAGTTAGGGGACGGGGACGGTTTAGGGTCCAGGAGAGGGTACGACAACGGTTTAGGGCGAGCGTACGTGTGAGGGCGTGGGTTAGTGTGAGCGTACGGGTTAGGATTATGGGACCGGTGAGGGGAAGGCTTCGGGGAATGGTTAGGCTTAGGGTTCGGGCTAGGGTTAGGGTTAGGGGATGGGGACGGTTTAGGGTCCAGGTGAGGTTACGACAACAGTTTTTGGGGAGTGTACGTGTGAGGGTGCGGGTTAGTGTGAGCGTACGGGTTAGGATTAGGGGACGGGTGAGGGGAAGATTTCGGGGAAGGGTTAGGGTTAGGGTTCGGGCTAGGGTTAGGGTTAGGGGACGGGGATGGTTTAGGGTCCAGGTTCGGTTACGACAACGGTTTATGGGGAGCGTACGTGTGAGGGCGCGGGTTAGTGTGAGCGTACGGGTTAGGATTATGGGACCGGTGAAGGGAAGGCTTCGGGGAAGGGTTAGGTTTAGGGTTCGGGCTAGGGTTAGGGTTAGGGGACGGGGACGGTTTAGGGTCCAGGTGAGGGTACGAAAACGGTTGAGGGGGAGCGTACGTGTCACGGCGCGGGTTAGTGTGAGTGTACGGGTTAGGATTAGGGGACGGGTGAGGGGAAGGCTTCGGGGAAGGTTTAGGGTTAGGGTTCGGGCTAGGGTTAGGGTTAGGGGACGGGGATGGTTTAGGGTCCACGTGAGGGTACGACAGAGCTTTAGGGGGAGCGTACGTGTGAGGGCGCGTGTTAGTGTGAGCGTACGGGTTAGGATTAGGGGACGGGTGAGGGGAAGGCTTCGGGGAAGGTTTAGGGTTAGGGTTCAGGCTAGGGTTAGGGTTATGGGACGGGGACGGTTTAGGGTCCAGGTGAGGGTACGACAACGGTTGAGGGGGAGCGTACGTGTGAGGGCGTGGGTTAGTGTGAGCGTACGGGTTAGGATTAGGGGACGGGTGAGGGCAAGGCTTCGGGGAAGGGTTAGGGTTAGGTTTATTCTTCTTACTGATGTGAAATTAGAGTGACATGTGCCCATTGAAACCGCTACACCTAGTTTCTCACTGGTTCCCCCTATTCCCATTCATCCTCCACACTAACTGCAGACTGTGCGATACCAGAACTTAAAGGCATTGACTCTCCATGTGGGGATATTTTAGTAAAGCGGCTGGAATGTCGATCCGGAGCCCCAGGAGAGGAAAAATGAGGTGCGTTTTAGAAACCTTTCCCAATCATATGGTATACCAGTCGCTGGGTTTCCCAAGCATGGTTTAGCTGTAGGAAGATTCCCTTCAACCTGGAGTGTTGGGACCCTTGGAATGAGTAGCATGAAGTATTGCATTAAACTTTTGGCAGTTGCTCACCAAAGCTCACCAATCCTCTCAGCCCCAAGTGTCCAGCCTTATGTCTTATCCAGCTGTGGGTTTATATGTGGTCAATCCAGGTTGCATCACAGCCCCTGAGCGAATTTTGTAAGAATTTTTCTCTCTTTCATTGTTTCTGCGTTTTGTTTTTAAAATTTATTTCTATAATGGGGTTTAGCTCATTTTCACTGCTGTGTTTGTGCCGCTCTGCACACACTTGATTCCCTTATGTAGATATATCAATACATGGGTTTTAAGATTCTTGTTACTCAGATATATTTCTCTGCGGTGTATAGGGTGTGTTGAGGCCAGTTCATTGAGCAAGGTGTAGATCTTGTCTAATATCTATTTGGTTTATTGAACGGTATCTGTGCTAATTTCAAACTCTGGTTTTATGCATCACCCCACCTCTCCTTTCCCCTTAAGCTGAAATAAGTGTGTTTTCTAAATGTGAGACACTGTTCTGTTCTGTAATTCATTTCTTGTGCAGCCATATTTACCCTCCCTCTATAAGTGATATCTTATGATATGTTTCTTTTTCTGTTTGACTTATTTCAAGTAGTATTATCGGACCTAAACCCACTCTTTATCCTTCTACTAGCCTTATTACATTGATTTCATGGTGAAGAGATATTCCATTGTACATAAGTACCACATCTTCTTTATCCATTGTTCTCTTTCCTGGGATATTTAAGGTGTACTGAAGTTGAGGTTCTTGTAAACAGAGTAGCCCTAAACTGTGGTGTGCTTGTGTCTTGTTGATTTTTAGACTTCCCTAGATATACTCCCATGATTGGAAGTGTCCTATGCTCTGTAGCTCTGTTTTTTAGATGATTTAGGAACCACCATACACTTCTCCAGAGTGGCTCTCGGCAGTTCACACACTGCCCATCAGCGTATAAAGACTCCCTGTTCTCCATGGCCTGTCCTGCATTTCTGGTTTTTACAATTTTTTAGGATGGCCCTTTTGACCAGTGGGTAATGAGACTTCTTTGTTGTGCACATTTGCATTGCTTGCTTGCTTCGTTGCCCATAAAGTGCGCATGCGTTTTTTCCTGGATATAATCAGGAAAAAACGCATACGCCCTTTTGGGCCAACTGCATCATTGTCGAAATTCTGCCGCTTTTCATGTGCTTTAAAGACGAGTCCAATCTATCTCTTGAAATCTGTTTCTTGCAATTCTGTCTTGCATTCAGATCCTCTTCTTTGCCTTACCTCAACATATTTTTGGACGTTAGTTTTCATTTATAACTCTGCAGGTTTGTGAATTGCAGTGACCCTGAGCTCCATTTTATAAGTTGCTCTTTTGTGAGCTGGCCTCAAACCCGCAGGATTGCTTCAGGCCCTATTTTGGCTCGGGTGAGGCGGGCTGAGCCTTTTTTCAATTCTTATTCTTAATGGGAAATTAGAGTGATATGTGCCCGTCCAAACCCCTACAACTATTCTCTCATTGGTTCCCCCTCTTCCCGTTCATCCTCCTCACAATTTGCAAAATGTTTGAAACAGAAGTTGAAATGTGCTGATTCTCCAAGTGGGGAGATTCTAAGTAACGTGGCTGGAATGGTGAACAGGAGCACCAGGAGAGGATAAATGAGCTGCATTTTAGACACATCTCCCGATCACATGGTGTACAGTCCTCTGGGTTTTCCATGCATGTTTTAGCTGTAGGAAGATCCCTTGAACCTGCAGATTTGGGACCCATTGAATGGGTACCAGGTAGTATTACTTTAAAGGGTGTGCATTTCCTCACCCAACCTCACATTTCTCTTAGTGCAAACAGTTTCCAGCCTTATGTCTCATCCTGCTGTGGGTCTAGATGTGTTCAATCCATGTTGCATCACCGGCCCTGAGGAAAAGTTGTAAGAGGTTTTCTCTGTCTCTCTGTCGTTTATTTTTTTCAATTTATTACTATATTGGTTACAGCTGATTTTCAAAGCTCTGTTTCTTGCTGCTGTACATCCACTTGATTCACGTACAGAGAGACATCAGTAAATTCTTTTTCAGATTCTTACCAGTCGTATATATTCTTTTCCGGTGACTTGAGTGTGCTGAGTGCAGTTCTTTTAGCTACTGTGTAGGCCTTGTTGATTATCAGTTTGGTATTTGGAATGGTATCTTTGCTAATTTCAACCTCCTGGATGATGCCTCACCTCTCCCCACCTTTCCCGTTTAGCAGCCTTATGCGTGTTTTCTACATATTTGACTATGTTTTTGTTTTGTAATTTATTTCATGTGTAGCCATTTTGGATTCCACCTTTAAGTGATATCTTATGATATGTGTCTTTTTCTTTTTGAATTATGTCACTTAGAATGATCATACGTAACTCCTCCGGAGTTGTTACAACTGGCCATATTTCATTGATTTCCAGGCTGAATAATATTCCACTCTACCTAAGTACCACATCTGTATCCATTTTTTCTCTCCAGAGACATTTAAGTTATATCCTAGTCGAGGATCTTTTAAACAGAGAGGGGGTAAACACTGGGGTGCCTGTGTCTTCTCGATTTTTGTTTTTCCCAAGATATACGCCCATGAGTGCAAGTGCCCTATGCTCTGTAGCTCATTTTTTAGATGCTTTAGTAAACACAATACACTTCTCCAGAATGGCCGTTGGCAATATACATTTCCACTATAAGTCTCACAGGGCTCCCTCTTCTCCTTGCCCTGTCCTGCATTTCTGTTGTTTACGGTTTATGAGGATGGCTCTTCTGACTGATGCGAAGTGATATCTCTTGTAGTATCGACTTCCAGTGCCCACCTGTTTGGTTGGCTAAAAAAGTGTATGCCCTTTTCTTGAATATATACAGAAAAAAACGCATACACCCTTTTTGGCCAACTGCAATGTTGGCAATGTTCAGCTCCTTTTCTTGTGCTTAATGGCGAGTCCTTTCTACCTCCTCAAATCCCTTTCCTGCCATTCTCCCTTGCTTACAAGTCCTTTTCTCTGACTTTCCTCAAGACATTTTTCAGTGATGGATATTTTCAACTCTGCAGTTTCGTGAATTTTACTGTCCCTGAGTTCCATTGTTCAACTTGTGTTTATGGGAACTGGCCACAAAGCAGCGGGATTTCCTCAAGCCCTATACTGTTTCCATGGGCAACCCTAGCCTTTGGTCAATTCGTCTTCCTGATTGGAAATTAGAGTGACATGTGCCTGTCTGAACACCTAGGACTTGTCTCTCATTGTTCCTCATCCTTCTGCTTCATCCTCTGGACAAATTCCAAACTGTATGCAACAGGATGTTGACAGTGCTGCCATCTCCAAGTGGGGAGACTGTTAGTAAAGACGCTGGATGGGTGAACCCGAGCACCAGGAGATGAGGAGATGAGATGCCTTTTCCAAACTCTTCCCGATCAGACGGTATACCATCCTCTGGGTGTGACAGACATGTTTTAGCAGTAGGAAGAGTCCCATTCATGTAAGGAGAACACCAGGGCTTTTTCAAAATCAGTGTCTACCCGAAACCCAAACTGGGGAATTTTTTAAGCTACGGCTACACATATGTTCATTAAGGGCCTTGGGAAGTAGGCAGAGTCCAAACTTTAGATGACTGAAGTCTTCAGGGTCAGAAGCACTCACCACCAGCTTCCCTTAGGTTACACTTTAACTGTCATTGATAGATGATGTCAATAAAAATATCTATTCTTTTTCAGATTATTTCCCCTTATAGGTTATTGCAAAATGTTGAGTGTAGTTCCCTGTGCTATACAGTAGTTCCTTGTTGATGATCTATTTTATACATAGCAGTGTGTATGTGTTAATCCCAAACTGTTACTTTATCCCTCCTCCCACCTTTCCCCTTTGGTAATAATAAATTATAAGATTTTATACTTCTCAGAAATGGGGGAGCTGAAAGAGAGGTATCATTTTCAATGGAAAAGCATTTAAAACAAGATTGAAGCTTTAACCAAGATTATTAGATGTACATCCTTGGAAAGAAATCACTTCGTTTCTCTAATATTGACCTGACAAATAAGACAAACCTTTTCACTGAACTTGCTTATAATAAAGTGATGGAAATAGCCAATGGAAGCGTTAGAAACATCTTATTTTACCCGAGCCTTATACACTGTTCTATGTTAACTACAGTTTGGCTCACACATCTGTTCATTGAGGTTACAATAGTCTCAATTTCTGTTACTGATCCTCCAGAGTGGACCCCAACAAGTGTCCCCCTGCGCAGTGTCATTGGGGCCAACAGATCGAGACTGAGTTTGGTTCACAAGCAAAGGAAACTTTATATTTTGATCAGAGAATGGAGAGGTGAGAGCATGCACTACCCCGTGGGCTGTGGGCTGGGCTGCTGTGTAGAGATCCTGTCAGAGTCAGTGGGAGGGAGGGGGCGGAGCTCTCGAGGGCCGGGTTGGCTGCAGCTCAGGCTCTATATCGCGGAGTCTGCACTGGGCCCCAGGAGCTGAGGTGTCGACCCAGCCATTCTGCACTAGGAAATCTGGTCTGAAGTGCCGGGTGTGGAACCTCTGCATGCGGGACCCTAGGAGCACATGAAATTAGACAAAGCACAAAGGATAAAAAAGGTTAGACTTGACTTTATTGCCCAGATTCTATTTTTATCTCCCAGGGATTTTTAATGGGCTTTGCTGGGGACAAACCCCTCCTCTGCCTTTTGTCCCGTTCCTCATTCTTGGAGTGCTGAGGGTGCAGACCCTTCTTCTGTAACTGCTGAGTGCTGAGTTGGGAGCCCTCATACCAAGGGGCGAGGGTCAGAGCTTCTCCCCAGCAGCCTCCAGGTGACGTTGATTGTCCCCAGGCCCCCTGCCTCCCTGCTCGTCCACCTGAGCACCAGCATTGGAAGCGTTATAGATTCTAATGACCTTTAAGGGTCCAGGAAAGAGATGTGCAGAGACGCTGTGGGGGCCGGTTTCACCCCGCCCCACATTTGTTCGGCCACCTTAGGCTGACCGTTTCTGCCAGCCTAGATGCTCTGACCAGTAGTCTGCGCTGTCTTCAATTAGGCCCCTGAATTAACGTACAAACAGCACCAGGTGTCAGAGCCCTGCCCGCTCAACTCCCAGACAGTCCAGGGTCAGTGGTGATCAAGGACCATGATGGCCACTGAGTCAACAGCCTTTTGAAGTAAACAGGAGTCCAGCCAGTCTTATTGGCCACCATCATCACGGTGTCTGTAGGCTTTTCTATGGTGACAGTGTGACATACGGTTCCCCCGCCAAGATTATTAGCTCCCCTCTGTGTGCAGTAAGTCCTGCAAGCAGTAGTCTACTCTTTTGGGACACACTCTTGTTGTTTTATGAGAGAAACTCCAGGTCAAGTGATGTTCACACGAGTCGTCATGGTGTCCTGTTGCCCCCGGTTATCTCTCTGGATGTTGGAGTTGGAGGGCCTCCTCACTCGAGGTTGGTGTGCCCACGGAGCAAACCCTGCAACTTCAGGGCATGGTTGGTGGTTAGGATCACCACGTGGGGTCCTTTTCCCTTAGGAGGGAGGTGGCCTTTTGGGCTGCTGATTTCCAGGTTTTTAGATACCGCCAGTATCTTGGCCAGATGTGGCAGTGGGCCAAGCCCCTTGGTGACCGTAGTTTATCCTACCTGGATGGCATTCTTGCATTGTTCCATTTCAAGTGGTCCCAGTTTTTGCACTAATTCTCCAATGGCGATTCACCTTTCACCGGGAATGTAAAGGTCAAAGGGTTTAGCTAAATTAGGGAGTTCCAGGGCAAGGGTCTGAATTGACTGCTCTTTCCATTCTTGAAAGGCCACTTCTGGATTCTATTCAAAAGGATCATCATCTTTTCCTTTCAGTGTTTCATATAATGGCCCAGCTAGTAGACTGCAGTTAGGGATCCAGAAGCAGCAAACCCTGGCCTCCCCAGGAACCCCTAAGCTGTCTTCTAGTTTTAGAAAGGAGTAAGGCCGAAAATGGTTTCTTCCCTTTCCTGGGATGGGCTTCTCCGACCTTCTGTGAGAATGGAGCCCAGGCAGGTCACCACAGTCTGTGATATTTGAGCTTTTTCTTGGACAACTTCTATCCTTTATTGGCTTGGTAGTTCAGAGGCCTCCTTAGTAGGGCTGGCGATCAGAATGTCGTCTGCCTATTGAAGGAGGGTTTCCTTTTCCAGAGGTAGAACTTTTAGGTCTTTAGCTAAGGTTTCCCCAAAAATGGTGTGGGAATTTTTGCACCCTTGGGGCAAGACGGCCCGGAAGTATTGTTTTAGTTGTATGTTGAGTCCTGCCACTCACAAGCCAAAATTTCTTGTGACTCTGGGACTAATGGAATACAAAAGAAGACATCATTGAAGACTAATACAGAATACCATGTCCTGGTGGTTGGTAGAATGACCAGCAGGGTGTAGGAATTAGGAGCAACTGGAGGTATATCCTCGGTGGCTTCACTGACTGTCCTGACATCCTTTACCAGGTCCCCAGCAGCCCATGGGGCTCTCGTGGTCACACCAATCCCAGAATATGGAGCTCACCTGGGCAGGTACCCCACCCCCACCCAAGCCCACGGGGCTCTCGTGGTCAGGCCCCTCCCAGGATACAGAGCTACCCTTGCAGGTACTGTGGCAGGGCTGGGCACACAGGAACCGTGCACATAGCCCTCATTGCAGAGCACCCCCAGCTCACCTGTCGCTCAGAGCTGACACAGAGCACCTCAGAGCAGGACTTGAACTAACAAACAGCAGCTGCGACAGGTCTGTGACCCTGGGCATCACTCTGTGCGGCCTCCCTCCACCTGGTCTTCCAGAGACTTCCACTGCACCCGGGGCACCAGGCCTCTGTCTCCAACCACCACCCACCCCTCCTCTCCCTGACTCCTGGGTTCCTCTCATTAGGAGAGGGTTTTCTTGAAGTTGTCTCCCACTCATGGGCCAGATAAAATGATTAGAAAACAAGCCAAAGCTGCAGCCCCTTGTCTATCCTGACTCTCAGGAGCCCACACCTGTTCCTTGGACCTGGCCGGTTCAGCAAGTTCCATTTTCTGCAACTGTGAGCCCCTGAGGGGTGATGATTGGTTGAGCTGGGCAGCCTTACCGTGCTGGCCAGCCCTCCCCAGGTGTGCCTGGGTTGAGATCAATATAAATACCACTCCAGGCAGCAAGAGCCCCTGCAGCCGTGCCTGACGCCATTTTCTCTGCCCTGTCAGCAGTCTCGGGGCTGGGCTGGTGGGAGGGAGTGAGAGGCCACGGCTTTGTGGGTGGCCCAGTGTGAGTGGGGCTCTGCTGGACTTTCTGCAGCAGTTGCCAGGCTGCCACCTGCTAAAGAAGAGGATGTGTCACCCATACCTGCTGCTGGAATTTCTCCCTGGGCAGAGGTGAGGAAGGAAAAAAGCAGTGGGGGCAGGGACAGGACGGGTATCTCAGGCAGGGAAATGGAAATCTTCCAGAAGAGCACCCAGGGCCAGGACCATCCTGGCTGGCCTGCAGGCACCAAGTCGGCCGGCATGTTGTCACTCGTGTGGCTCTATGGCCCTTCCTCTAGGCTTTCAAGTCCTTGTATATATTCAGGTGTTTTACCTGGGACGGGTGGGAATAGTTCAGCAGCAACTGGCCTGGGGCTCAGCTCACGTTTACTCACAGATGCCTCGGCACGGTGCCCCAGCTTTGCAATGAGGACGCTTGTTGCGTGGGGGCTGCTGGCTGACTGGGAGACGATTCCCCACCACTGACCAACTTCAGAATTGTTTACAACTGGAGCAAGTGCCCTGATACGGTTTTCCTCTGTGGAACTGGTGGGTTCTGTGTTTTTTTTCTCTTTTTCGTTTTTGGTTCAAGGTAGATTTTATTCCTCTTTTTTGTATTTACAGATAGAAGCATGGAAATAATTTATTCATATAAATACATGTATGTGAAGGGAATAATTGTTTTTTCTGTTTTATTTTTTAAATTTTATTTCTTTTCAATTTTGAATTTTACTTTATATTTTTATACAGCAGGTTCTTATTGGTTATCTATTTTATACATATAAATGTATACATGCCAATCCCAGTCTCTCAACTCCTCCCACCACCATCCCCCCAACAGCTTTCCCCCCTTGTTGTCCATACATTTGTTGTCTACATCTGTTGCTCTATTTATGCCTTGCAAAATGGTTAATCTGTACGGTTTTTCTAGGTTCCACATATATGCATGAATATACAAGATTTGTTTTTCTCTTTCTGACTTACTTCACTCTGTATGACAGTCTCTAGATCCATCGACGTCTCTACAAATGACCCAATTTCATTCCTTTTCATGGCTTAGTAATATTCCATTTTATATACGTACCACAGCTTTATGCATTCGTCTGTCTGTGGGCATTTAGGTTGCTTCCATTACCTCGATATTGTAAATAGTGATGCAATGAACATTGCGGTGAATGTCTCTTTTTGATTTATGGTTTTGTCTGGGTATATGTCCAGTACTGGGATTGCTGTATCATATGGTAATTCTATTGTTAGTTTCTTAAGAAACTCCATATTGTTCTCCATAGTGAATGTAACAATTTATATTCCCAACAATAGTGGAAGAGGGTTCCTTTTCTCCACACCCTTTCCAGCATTTATTGTTTGTAGATTTTCAGATGATGCCCATTCTAACAGGTGTGAGGTGATACCTCATTGTTGAGTCCATTTTGTTGAGCAAAGGGTAGGTCTTGTCTATTACACATTTGGCTTATGGAACATTATCTGTGCTAATGTCAAACTCTGGTTTTATGCAGCACCTCAAATCACCTTCCCCCTTAAAAAAGCATAAGTTGCTTTTCTAAACTTGAGACCCTGTTCTGTTTTATAATTCAGTTCATGTGTAGCCAAGTTCACATTCCGTGTATTAGTAATATCTTATGATGTTTCTTTTTCTGTGTGACTTATTTCAGTTAGAATCATCA
>NW_028138388.1:0-13412 GCF_964270905.1 Leucopleurus acutus
CTCCGTGGATCCCAAGAACCTGTGCTCAAGAGTTTCTTCCCGCTTCTGCCATCGCCCAAGCTTCCTGCTCGGGCAGGCAAACCACCTTGACTCCTGCCTGCAGCGGGGCTCGGCGGGGGCGGAGCCGGCGGCCCCCCCGCCGCGGGCGAGTAAAGGAGAAGGCGGGCGGAGCGGGAGGCAAAAAGCCTACAGCACCCGGTATTCCCAGGCGGTCTCCCATCCAAGTACTAACCAGGCCCGACCCTGCTTAGCTTCCGAGATCAGACGAGATCGGGCGCGTTCAGGGTGGTATGGCCGTAGACGGGGGCGGGGGCCGCGGGCGGCCTCTAGAGGCCCAGTTTCGCTGGCGCTGGCGCCCTAACGCCAGCCTGGCGGCCCGCCCGCCCCGGCAGGGGGAACGGAGGTCTCGGGTATCGGGCGGCGGCGGAGGGTTTGGCGACCACCTCCCAGCCCAGGGCGGCCGTGACCCAGCAAACCCTTCGGCGCTTGGCGCCCCGCCCAAGATCCCGCACGTCGCTCACAGGGACGTGGCCCCGGAGGCTTCAGGGCCCGGGGCCCGCGGTCCCTTGGGCATCGGCCCTGCCCGCCCACGCGGCGCTAGGCGCAGCCCGGCCACAGCCCGGGCCGGCCCTCCTGCCCGACAGCAGCTGGCCCGAAGCCACTGGGAGCCACCATTGCGTCGCCACGGCCCCTTAGCCCCGGCAAGGCCACCCCTGCCCCACACCCCCCGCCGAGCTCAGGACCCCGCCCCTGGTGGCCGGCAGGCCCGGGGAAGCGGCCCCTGCCCTCCATCCCGCTCCCGCACCCGGCCGCGCTGACACGCCAGAGGGGCGGGGTGGTGGTGGGGGGGCTTTTGTCGGAGGGAGCTGTGGAGGGACACACCGGCACACAGGTGTCGGCGCCGGGGCTGGGCGCCGGTGGGGGCGGCCAGGTGCAGGTCGAGGGGCTCGCGGGACGAAAGGACGGCAACTGGGCCCGCGGCGGAGTCTGGGTCCGGGCCAGCCGCCCCGGGAGCGTCTGGGGTGCGGCTGCCTTCCAGGGCCGCCTTCTGGCCGCCTGGCCGGCCGGGCCGGCGGGGACCGCCCCCGCCGGCGCGCGCCGTGGTGGGAGGGGCCTGAGGAGGTGGGGCCTGCAGCGAAGCCCGGCGGGGGCGGAGCCGGCGGCCCCCGCCGCGGGCGAGTAAAGGAGAAGGCGGGCGGAGCGGGAGGCAAAAAGCCTACAGCACCCGGTATTCCCAGGCGGTCTCCCATCCAAGTACTAACCAGGCCCGACCCTGCTTAGCTTCCGAGATCAGACGAGATCGGGCGCGTTCAGGGTGGTATGGCCGTAGACGGGGGCGGGGGCCGCTGGCTGCCTCTTGAGGCCCAGTTTCGCAGGCGCTGGTGCCTTAACGCCAGCCTGGCGGCCCGCCCGCCCCGGCACGGCCCCCTCGCCCGCCCAGGCAGGGGGAACGGAGGTCTCGGGTATCGGGCGGCGGCGGAGGGTTTGGCGACCACCTCCCAGCCCAGGGCGGCCGTGACCCAGCAAACCCTTCGGCGCTTGGCGCCCCGCCCAAGATCCCGCACGTCGCTCACAGGGACGTGGCCCCGGAGGCTTCAGGGCCCGGGGCCCGCGGTCCCTTGGGCATCGGCCCTGCCCGCCCACGCGGCGCTAGGCGCAGCCCGGCCACAGCCCGGGCCGGCCCTCCTGCCCGACAGCAGCTGGCCCGAAGCCACTGGGAGCCACCATTGAGTCGCCACGGCCCCTCAGCCCCGGCAAGGCCACCCCTGCCCCACACCCCCCGCCGAGCTCAGGACCCCGCCCCTGGTGGCCGGCAGGCCCGGGGAAGCGGCCCCTGCCCTCCATCCCGCTCCCGCACCCGGCCGCGGTGACACGCCAGAGGGGCGGGGTGGTGGGGGGGGGGCTTTTGTCGGAGGGAGCTGTGGAGGGACACACCGGCACACAGGTGTCGGCGCCGGGGCTGGGCGCCGGTGGGGGCGGCCAGGTGCAGGTCGAGGGGCTCGCGGGCCGAAAGGACGGCAACTGGGCCCGCGGCGGAGTCTGGGTCCGGGCCAGCCGCCCCGGGAGCGTCTGGGGTGCGGCTGCCTTCCAGGGCCGCCTTCTGGCCGCCTGGCCGGCCGGGCCGGCGGGGAGCGCCCCCGCCGGCGCGCGCCGTGGTGGGAGGGGCCTGAGGAGGTGGGGCCTGCAGCGGGGCCCGGCGGGGGCGGAGCCGGCGGCCCCCGCCGCGGGCGAGTAAAGGAGAAGGCGGGCGGAGCGGGAGGCAAAAAGCCTACAGCACCCGGTATTCCCAGGCGGTCTCCCATCCAAGTACTAACCAGGCCCGACCCTGCTTAGCTTCCGAGATCAGACGAGATCGGGCGCGTTCAGGGTGGTATGGCCGTAGACGGGGGCGGGGTCCGCTGGCTGCCTCTTGAGGCCCAGTTTCGCAGGCGCTGGCGCCTTAACGCCAGCCTGGCGGCCCGCCCGCCCCGGCACGGCCCCCTCGACCGCCCCGGCAGGGGGAACGGAGGTCTCGGGTATCGGGCGGCGGCGGAGGGTTTGGCGACCACCTCCCAGCCCAGGGCGGCCGTGACCCAGCAAACCCTTCGGCGCTTGGCGCCCCGCCCAAGATCCCGCACGTCGCTCACAGGGACGTGGCCCCGGAGGCTTCAGGGCCCGGGGCCCGCGGTCCCTTGGGCATCGGCCCTGCCCGCCCACGCGGCGCTAGGCGCAGCCCGGCCGCAGCCCGGGCCGGCCCTCCTGCCCGACAGCAGCTGGCCCGAAGCCACTGGGAGCCACCATTGAGTCGCCACGGCCCCTCAGCCCCGGCAAGGCCACCCCTGCCCCACACACCCCGCCGAGCTCAGGACCCCGCCCCTGGTGGCCGGCAGGCCCGGGGAAGCGGCCCCTGCCCTCCATCCCGCTCCCGCACCCGGCCGCGCTGACACGCCAGAGGGGCGGGGTGGTGGTGGGGGGGCTTTTGTCGGAGGGAGCTGTGGAGGGACACACCGGCACACAGGTGGCGGCGCCGGGGCTGGGCGCCGGTGGGGGCGGCCAGGTGCAGGTCGAGGGGCTCACGGGCCGAAAGGATGGCAACTGGGCCCGCGGCGGAGTCTGGGTCTGGAGGGCTCTGAGCCTCCATCCGCTCTGGTGCCTCCGGGCTACCGGCCCGAAGCCTGGTAGCGCAACACCCCACCGGCCCACAGACGTAGCCTCCCCAGCTGTGCTCACAGCGAGTCCAACCGCAGCCTGCACCCCTCCACGGGACACTTGGATTACTCCCGCGATCCCCACGAGGTGCGGCACCCGGCGGCCGAATGGGCTGAGATCCTGCCCTTGCGGCGCCCTGTGGCCACCTCCGCCTCCCTCACGGTACTGGCCGAGGCCTCGGACCAGCGGGCCCCGGCTCCCAGCTCAGCGCTGCTCCTCCGCCCCTCTCACCTCCTGCCCGACGTCCAGGCTACCGAGCACCCTCCACCCCCGCCCACCTTCATGCCACTCAGCCGGAACCCGGGAGGCAATGCCAACTACCAGGTGTATGACAGTCTGGTGCTGAAGCGGCAACCGCAGGAGGGCCAAGCGCGGGCCAACTCGCTGCTACCTTCCACCTCGGCCTCCAGGCCCTCTCTGCACGGGAGCCAGACTGGGAAAATGAACTTACCAGCAGCAAATGGGGGCAGGGGCAGGGGGCGGCAGGGCATGGAGAGAGGAATAAAGAGCGCCAGAGTCCAGGAAACATTGGTGGTCTGTGGCTTGGAAGCGCCACTCCTTCTGCCAGCCTGGGTCCCTGCGCTTGGCTTCCTGCAATAAGAAGCCAGTGTCCCCTTCTTGGCCTGAGGTTCCCTTTGGTTTAGTGGCCACAGTTCTGCCAGCAGGCCCCTCCTGGTCCTATACCATGCACTAAGTACATCTGCAGCTGCAGACTCCAAACCCCTGGTCTCTGGGCACCTCCTCTGTGTCTCAGCTGTCCCTGTCCACAGAGAGCCTCATACAAGAAGTTGCTTCCAAACTGGGAGGTTCCACATCTGGGCAGGTCCAGCTCCAGGCCCAGTGAAGGGCATGAAGAAGGCTGAGGCTCTGGACTCCAGCCAGGCCTTCAGCAGGCCTCTGAGGCCAAGGTCTTCCTAGTCTCAAGAGGGGCCAAGAGACGCAATGTGTCATTTGAACAAGTGAGTCAGCGGGCGGTGAGCGAATGAATGACCGCTCGAGGGGATGTATGCCGGCCACCGGGCCCTGTTTGACTGTCCAGGCTCAGCTTACCTGACCCTGGTTACCAGGGAATGCCACTCTGGGCCCCCCTTTTCTTTCATCCCCCTCCCTCACTGTGACCTCAACACCTGCCCCATTATGACCCAGTCTGGCTCCCAGTTAAAACTGGAGGGCAGGGGGCCCAGGCAGTCCTGGGACCAACGGCCATGGGTGAGCGACACTACTACCGAGCCGAGCCGTTCACTGGCCCCATCCCCAGGAAATGCCAGGAGCAAGGATACTCAATTCTTCTGATCCCGGTCAGCTTCATCTTGCTCAACGTGGGGATCAACGTGGTGACTATGGTCAGGGCAGGATCTGTGCAGCGCGGTTGGGGGAGCCCTGGGGTCTTGAAGGGGCTGAGGTGGGAGGGCTGCTGGGGTGTGACCGGACAAGGGTTGGATTTCAGGGCTCACCCTGCTCCCGGCCTCGCCCCTCCCCTTCTTCCCTCAACTCTGGAGGCATCTGAAGAGATTCTTGCGGGCACTTTTCAATCGTATTTTCCACAAAGGTGAGTGGGCGCCGGCGTGGGTTCAGGGGATGTGGGCCTGTCCCCTTTCTTCTATCCCTGCCTTGATTCTCAGCCCCTCAGGAACCCAGGCCCTGACCCATCTCGCCTTTCCCCACAGACAAGCAAGCCAGCTGTGTAGGCAGCCATCGCATGTGCATGCGCTGCTCCGTGGATCCCAAGAACCTGTGCTCAAGAGTTTCTTCCCGCTTCTGCCATCGCCCAAGCTTCCTGCTCGGGCAGGCAAACCACCTTGACTCCTGCCTGCAGCGGGGCTCGGCGGGGGCGGAGCCGGCGGCCCCCCCGCCGCGGGCGAGTAAAGGAGAAGGCGGGTGGAGCGGGAGGCAAAAAGCCTACAGCACCCGGTATTCCCAGGCGGTCTCCCATCCAAGTACTAACCAGGCCCGACCCTGCTTAGCTTCCGAGATCAGACGAGATCGGGCGCGTTCAGGGTGGTATGGCCGTAGACGGGGGCGGGGGCCGCGGGCGGCCTCTAGAGGCCCAGTTTCGCTGGCGCTGGCGCCCTAACGCCAGCCTGGCGGCCCGCCCGCCCCGGCAGGGGGAACGGAGGTCTCGGGTATCGGGCGGCGGCGGAGGGTTTGGCGACCACCTCCCAGCCCAGGGCGGCCGTGACCCAGCAAACCCTTCGGCGCTTGGCGCCCCGCCCAAGATCCCGCACGTCGCTCACAGGGACGTGGCCCCGGAGGCTTCAGGGCCCGGGGCCCGCGGTCCCTTGGGCATCGGCCCTGCCCGCCCACGCGGCGCTAGGCGCAGCCCGGCCACAGCCCGGGCCGGCCCTCCTGCCCGACAGCAGCTGGCCCGAAGCCACTGGGAGCCACCATTGAGTCGCCACGGCCCCTCAGCCCCGGCAAGGCCACCCCTGCCCCACACCCCCCGCCGAGCTCAGGACCCCGCCCCTGGTGGCCGGCAGGCCCAGGGAAGCGGCCCCTGCCCTCCATCCCGCTCCCGCACCCGGCCGCGGTGACACGCCAGAGGGGCGGGGTGGTGGTGGGGGGGCTTTTGTCGGAGGGAGCTGTGGAGGGACACACCGGCACACAGGTGTCGGCGCCGGGGCTGGGCGCCGGTGGGGGCGGCCAGGTGCAGGTCGAGGGGCTCGCGGGCCGAAAGGACGGCAACTGGGCCCGCGGCGGAGTCTGGGTCCGGGCTAGCCGCCCCGGGAGCGTCTGGGGTGCGGCTGCCTTCCAGGGCCGCCTTCTGGCCGCCTGGCCGGCCGGGCCGGGGGAGCGCCCCCGCCGGCGCGCGCCGTGGTGGGAGGGGCCTGAGGAGGTGGGGCCTGCAGCGGGGCCCGGCGGGGGCGGAGCCGGCGGCCCCTGCCGCGGGCGAGTAAAGGAGAAGGCGGGCGGAGCGGGAGGCAAAAAGCCTACAACACCCGGTATTCCCAGGCGGTCTCCCATCCAAGTACTAACCAGGCCCGACCCTGCTTAGCTTCCGAGATCAGACGAGATCGGGCGCGTTCAGGGTGGTATGGCCGTAGACGGGGGCGTGGTCCGCTGGCTGCCTCTTGAGGCCCAGTTTCGCTGGCGCTGGCGCCCTAACGCCAGCCTGGCGGCCCGCCCGCCCCGGCAGGGGGAACGGAGGTCTCGGGTATCGGGCGGCGGCGGAGGGTTTGGCGACCACCTCCCAGCCCAGGGCGGCCGTGACCCAGCAAACCCTTCGGCGCTTGGCGCCCCGCCCAAGATCCCGCACGTCGCTCACAGGGACGTGGCCCCGGAGGCTTCAGGGCCCGGGGCCCGCGGTCCCTTGGGCATCGGCCCTGCCCGCCCACGCGGCGCTAGGCGCAGCCCGGCCACAGCCCGGGCCGGCCCTCCTGCCCGACAGCAGCTGGCCCGAAGCCACTGGGAGCCACCATTGAGTCGCCACGGCCCCTCAGCCCCGGCAAGGCCACCCCTGCCCCACACCCCCCGCCGAGCTCAGGACCCCGCCCCTGGTGGCCGGCAGGCCCGGGGAAGCGGCCCCTGCCCTCCATCCCGCTCCCGCACCCGGCCGCGGTGACACGCCAGAGGGGCGGGATGGTGGGGGGGGGGGCTTTTGTCGGAGGGAGCTGTGGAGGGACACACCGGCACACAGGTGTCGGCGCCGGGGCTGGGCGCCGGTGGGGGCGGCCAGGTGCAGGTCGAGGGGCTCGCGGGCCGAAAGGACGGCAACTGGGCCCGCGGCGGAGTCTGGGTCCGGGCCAGCCGCCCCGGGAGCGTCTGGGGTGCGGCTGCCTTCCAGGGCCGCCTTCTGGCCGCCTGGCCGGCCGGGCCGGCGGGGAGCGCCCCCGCCGGCGCGCGCCGTGGTGGGAGGGGCCTGAGGAGGTGGGGCCTGCAGCGGGGCCCGGCGGGGGCGGAGCCGGCGGCCCCCGCCGCGGGCGAGTAAAGGAGAAGGCGGGCGGAGCGGGAGGCAAAAAGCCTACAGCACCCGGTATTCCCAGGCGGTCTCCCATCCAAGTACTAACCAGGCCCGACCCTGCTTAGCTTCCGAGATCAGACGAGATCGGGCGCGTTCAGGGTGGTATGGCCGTAGACGGGGGCGGGGTCCGCTGGCTGCCTCTTGAGGCCCAGTTTCGCAGGCGCTGGCGCCTTAACGCCAGCCTGGCGGCCCGCCCGCCCCGGCACGGCCCCCTCGCCCGCCCCGGCAGGGGGAACGGAGGTCTCGGGTATCGGGCGGCGGCGGAGGGTTTGGCGACCACCTCCCAGCCCAGGGCGGCCGTGACCCAGCAAACCCTTCGGCGCTTGGCGCCCCGCCCAAGATCCCGCACGTCGCTCACAGGGACGTGGCCCCGGAGGCTTCAGGGCCCGGGGCCCGCGGTCCCTTGGGCATCGGCCCTGCCCGCCCACGCGGCGCTAGGCGCAGCCCGGCCGCAGCCCGGGCCGGCCCTCCTGCCCGACAGCAGCTGGCCCGAAGCCACTGGGAGCCACCATTGAGTCGCCACGGCCCCTCAGCCCCGGCAAGGCCACCCCTGCCCCACACACCCCGCCGAGCTCAGGACCCCGCCCCTGGTGGCCGGCAGGCCCGGGGAAGCGGCCCCTGCCCTCCATCCCGCTCCCGCACCCGGCCGCGCTGACACGCCAGAGGGGCGGGGTGGTGGTGGGGGGGCTTTTGTCGGAGGGAGCTGTGGAGGGACACACCGGCACACAGGTGGCGGCGCCGGGGCTGGGCGCCGGTGGGGGCGGCCAGGTGCAGGTCGAGGGGCTCACGGGCCGAAAGGATGGCAACTGGGCCCGCGGCGGAGTCTGGGTCTGGAGGGCTCTGAGCCTCCATCCGCTCTGGTGCCTCCGGGCTACCGGCCCGAAGCCTGGTAGCGCAACACCCCACCGGCCCACAGACGTAGCCTCCCCAGCTGTGCTCACAGCGAGTCCAACCGCAGCCTGCACCCCTCCACGGGACACTTGGATTACTCCCGCGATCCCCACGAGGTGCGGCACCCGGCGGCCGAATGGGCTGAGATCCTGCCCTTGCGGCGCCCTGTGGCCACCTCCGCCTCCCTCACGGTACTGGCCGAGGCCTCGGACCAGCGGGCCCCGGCTCCCAGCTCAGCGCTGCTCCTCCGCCCCTCTCACCTCCTGCCCGACGTCCAGGCTACCGAGCACCCTCCACCCCCGCCCACCTTCATGCCACTCAGCCGGAACCCGGGAGGCAATGCCAACTACCAGGTGTATGACAGTCTGGTGCTGAAGCGGCAACCGCAGGAGGGCCAAGCGCGGGCCAACTCGCTGCTACCTTCCACCTCGGCCTCCAGGCCCTCTCTGCACGGGAGCCAGACTGGGAAAATGAACTTACCAGCAGCAAATGGGGGCAGGGGCAGGGGGCGGCAGGGCATGGAGAGAGGAATAAAGAGCGCCAGAGTCCAGGAAACATTGGTGGTCTGTGGCTTGGAAGCGCCACTCCTTCTGCCAGCCTGGGTCCCTGCGCTTGGCTTCCTGCAATAAGAAGCCAGTGTCCCCTTCTTGGCCTGAGGTTCCCTTTGGTTTAGTGGCCACAGTTCTGCCAGCAGGCCCCTCCTGGTCCTATACCATGCACTAAGTACATCTGCAGCTGCAGACTCCAAACCCCTGGTCTCTGGGCACCTCCTCTGTGTCTCAGCTGTCCCTGTCCACAGAGAGCCTCATACAAGAAGTTGCTTCCAAACTGGGAGGTTCCACATCTGGGCAGGTCCAGCTCCAGGCCCAGTGAAGGGCATGAAGAAGGCTGAGGCTCTGGACTCCAGCCAGGCCTTCAGCAGGCCTCTGAGGCCAAGGTCTTCCTAGTCTCAAGAGGGGCCAAGAGACGCAATGTGTCATTTGAACAAGTGAGTCAGCGGGCGGTGAGCGAATGAATGACCGCTCGAGGGGATGTATGCCGGCCACCGGGCCCTGTTTGACTGTCCAGGCTCAGCTTACCTGACCCTGGTTACCAGGGAATGCCACTCTGGGCCCCCCTTTTCTTTCATCTCCCTCCCTCACTGTGACCTCAACACCTGCCCCATTATGACCCAGTCTGGCTCCCAGTTAAAACTGGAGGGCAGGGGGCCCAGGCAGTCCTGGGACCAACGGCCATGGGTGAGCGACACTACTACCGAGCCGAGCCGTTCACTGGCCCCATCCCCAGGAAATGCCAGGAGCAAGGATACTCAATTCTTCTGATCCCGGTCAGCTTCATCTTGCTCAACGTGGGGATCAACGTGGTGACTATGGTCAGGGCAGGATCTGTGCAGCGCGGTTGGGGGAGCCCTGGGGTCTTGAAGGGGCTGAGGTGGGAGGGCTGCTGGGGTGTGACCGGACAAGGGTTGGATTTCAGGGCTCACCCTGCTCCCGGCCTCGCCCCTCCCCTTCTTCCCTCAACTCTGGAGGCATCTGAAGAGATTCTTGCGGGCACTTTTCAATCGTATTTTCCACAAAGGTGAGTGGGCGCCGGCGTGGGTTCAGGGGATGTGGGCCTGTCCCCTTTCTTCTATCCCTGCCTTGATTCTCAGCCCCTCAGGAACCCAGGCCCTGACCCATCTCGCCTTTCCCCACAGACAAGCAAGCCAGCTGTGTAGGCAGCCATCGCATGTGCATGCGCTGCTCCGTGGATCCCAAGAACCTGTGCTCAAGAGTTTCTTCCCGCTTCTGCCATCGCCCAAGCTTCCTGCTCGGGCAGGCAAACCACCTTGACTCCTGCCTGCAGCTGGGCTCGGCGGGGGCGGAGCCGGGGGCCCCCCCGCCGCGGGCGAGTAAAGGAGAAGGCGGGTGGAGCGGGAGGCAAAAAGCCTACAGCACCCGGTATTCCCAGGCAGTCTCCCATCCAAGTACTAACCAGGCCCGACCCTGCTTAGCTTCCGAGATCAGACGAGATCGGGCGCGTTCAGGGTGGTATGGCCGTAGACGGGGGCGGGGGCCGCGGGCGGCCTCTAGAGGCCCAGTTTCGCTGGCGCTGGCGCCCTAACGCCAGCCTGGCGGCCCGCCCGCCCCGGCAGGGGGAACGGAGGTCTCGGGTATCGGGCGGCGGCGGAGGGTTTGGCGACCACCTCCCAGCCCAGGGCGGCCGTGACCCAGCAAACCCTTCGGCGCTTGGCGCCCCGCCCAAGATCCCGCACGTCGCTCACAGGGACGTGGCCCCGGAGGCTTCAGGGCCCGGGGCCCGCGGTCCCTTGGGCATCGGCCCTGCCCGCCCACGCGGCGCTAGGCGCAGCCCGGCCACAGCCCGGGCCGGCCCTCCTGCCCGACAGCAGCTGGCCCGAAGCCACTGGGAGCCACCATTGAGTCGCCACGGCCCCTCAGCCCCGGCAAGGCCACCCCTGCCCCACACCCCCCGCCGAGCTCAGGACCCCGCCCCTGGTGGCCGGCAGGCCCGGGGAAGCGGCCCCTGCCCTCCATCCCGCTCCCGCACCCGGCCGCGGTGACACGCCAGAGGGGCGGGGTGGTGGTGGGGGGCCTTTTGTCGGAGGGAGCTGTGGAGGGACACACCGGCACACAGGTGTCGGCGCCGGGGCTGGGCGCCGGTGGGGGCGGCCAGGTGCAGGTCGAGGGGCTCGCGGGCCGAAAGGACGGCAACTGGGCCCGCGGCGGAGTCTGGGTCCGGGCCAGCCGCCCCGGGAGCGTCTGGGGTGCGGCTGCCTTCCAGGGCCGCCTTCTGGCCGCCTGGCCGGCCGGGCCGGCAGGGAGCGCCCCCGCCGGCGCGCGCCGTGGTGGGAGGGGCCTGAGGAGGTGGGGCCTGCAGCGGGGCCCGGCGGGGGCGGAGCCGGCGGCCCCCGCCGCGGGCGAGTAAAGGAGAAGGCGGGCGGAGCGGGAGGCAAAAAGCCTACAGCACCCGGTATTCCCAGGCGGTCTCCCATCCAAGTACTAACCAGGCCCGACCCTGCTTAGCTTCCGAGATCAGACGAGATCGGGCGCGTTCAGGGTGGTATGGCCGTAGACGGGGGCGGGGTCCGCTGGCTGCCTCTTGAGGCCCAGTTTCGCTGGCGCTGGCGCCCTAACGCCAGCCTGGCGGCCCGCCCGCCCCGGCAGGGGGAACGGAGGTCTCGGGTATCGGGCGGCGGCGGAGGGTTTGGCGACCACCTCCCAGCCCAGGGCGGCCGTGACCCAGCAAACCCTTCGGCGCTTGGCGCCCCGCCCAAGATCCCGCACGTCGCTCACAGGGACGTGGCCCCGGAGGCTTCAGGGCCCGGGGCCCGCGGTCCCTTGGGCATCGGCCCTGCCCGCCCACGCGGCGCTAGGCGCAGCCCGACCACAGCCCGGGCTGGCCCTCCTGCCCAACAGCAGCTGGCCCGAAGCCACTGGGAGCCACCATTGAGTCGCCACGGCCCCTCAGCCCCGGCAAGGCCACCCCTGCCCCACACACCCCGCCGAGCTCAGGACCCCGCCCCTGGTGGCCGGCAGGCCCGGGGAAGCGGCCCCTGCCCTCCATCCCGCTCCCGCACCCGGCCGCGCTGACACGCCAGAGGGGCGGGGTGGTGGTGGGGGGGCTTTTGTCGGAGGGAGCTGTGGAGGGACACACCGGCACACAGGTGGCGGCGCCGGGGCTGGGCGCCGGTGGGGGCGGCCAGGTGCAGGTCGAGGGGCTCACGGGCCGAAAGGACGGCAACTGGGCCCGCGGCGGAGTCTGGGTCTGGAGGGCTCTGAGCCTCCATCCGCTCTGGTGCCTCCGGGCTACCGGCCCGAAGCCTGGTAGCGCAACACCCCACCGGCCCACAGACGTAGCCTCCCCAGCTGTGCTCACAGCGAGTCCAACCGCAGCCTGCACCCCTCCACGGGACACTTGGATTACTCCCGCGATCCCCACGAGGTGCGGCACCCGGCGGCCGAATGGGCTGAGATCCCGCCCTTGCGGCACCCTGTGGCCACCTCCGCCTCCCTCACGGTACTGGCCGAGGCCTCGGACCAGCGGGCCCCGGCTCCCAGCTCAGCGCTGCTCCTCCGCCCCTCTCACCTCCTGCCCGACGTCCAGGCTACCGAGCACCCTCCACCCCCGCCCACCTTCATGCCACTCAGCCGGAACCCGGGAGGCAATGCCAACTACCAGGTGTATGACAGTCTGGTGCTGAAGCGGCAACCGCAGGAGGGCCAAGCACGGGCCAACTCGCTGCTACCTTCCACCTCGGCCTCCAGGCCCTCTCTGCACGGGAGCCAGACTGGGAAAATGAACTTACCAGCAGCAAATGGGGGCAGGGGCAGGGGGCGGCAGGGCATGGAGAGAGGAATAAAGAGCGCCAGAGTCCAGGAAACATTGGTGGTCTGTGGCTTGGAAGCGCCACTCCTTCTGCCAGCCTGGGTCCCTGCGCTTGGCTTCCTGCAATAAGAAGCCAGTGTCCCCTTCTTGGCCTGAGGTTCCCTTTGGTTTAGTGGCCACAGTTCTGCCAGCAGGCCCCTCCTGGTCCTATACCATGCACTAAGTACATCTGCAGCTGCAGACTCCAAACCCCTGGTCTCTGGGCACCTCCTCTGTGTCTCAGCTGTCCCTGTCCACAGAGAGCCTCATACAAGAAGTTGCTTCCAAACTGGGAGGTTCCACATCTGGGCAGGTCCAGCTCCAGGCCCAGTGAAGGGCATGAAGAAGGCTGAGGCTCTGGACTCCAGCCAGGCCTTCAGCAGGCCTCTGAGGCCAAGGTCTTCCTAGTCTCAAGAGGGGCCAAGAGACGCAATGTGTCATTTGAACAAGTGAGTCAGCGGGCGGTGAGCGAATGAATGACCGCTCGAGGGGATGTATGCCGGCCACCGGGCCCTGTTTGACTGTCCAGGCTCAGCTTACCTGACCCTGGTTACCAGGGAATGCCACTCTGGGCCCCCCTTTTCTTTCATCCCCCTCCCTCACTGTGACCTCAACACCTGCCCCATTATGACCCAGTCTGGCTCCCAGTTAAAACTGGAGGGCAGGGGGCCCAGGCAGTCCTGGGACCAACGGCCATGGGTGAGCGACACTACTACCGAGCCGAGCCGTTCACTGGCCCCATCCCCAGGAAATGCCAGGAGCAAGGATACTCAATTCTTCTGATCCCGGTCAGCTTCATCTTGCTCAACGTGGGGATCAACGTGGTGACTATGGTCAGGGCAGGATCTGTGCAGCGCGGTTGGGGGAGCCCTGGGGTCTTGAAGGGGCTGAGGTGGGAGGGCTGCTGGGGTGTGACCGGACAAGGGTTGGATTTCAGGGCTCACCCTGCTCCCGGCCTCGCCCCTCCCCTTCTTCCCTCAACTCTGGAGGCATCTGAAGAGATTCTTGC
>NW_028138387.1:0-13376 GCF_964270905.1 Leucopleurus acutus
CCCAGCAGGCGGCCCAGAGCACAGAGGCTAGAGGAACCAGGCCAGAGTGAACTAACACCAGACAGCCCACATCATGAAACTGTGAGCAACCCAGACATTGGGACCTCAGAGCAGAAGGCCCACATCCCCATGGTGATGGGAACATGACAGGAGTGTCCTGGCATCACTGGGCTCACATCAGAAAACGTGGGGTGCTCAGAAGTTAGGGCCTGACGCTAGAGGGCACTCATCACCGAGAGGAGGAGGCTCCCAGCAGGCTCCAGCTGCCACCAGAGGGCCAACGTCGCCAAGGCGATGTGTGCCAGTCTGGCAGGAGTGACCTCACAGCAGAGGGCCCACCTCACAGAAGGGTGAGGAACACAGCCAGGATCAGACTCTCACCAGAGGGCCCACATCACCAAGGGGATGGGAACCAGGCAGGAGTGTCCCCACACCAGTGGGACAACATCATCGAAAGGTGAGGATCCCAGCACATGTGTCCTCAAACCAGAGGAACCACATCACCAAGGGGTTCGGAATGAGGCTGGCAGGACTGGCCTCACAACACAGGGTCCATAGAATATAAAAGTTGAGGAATCCAGCAGTTGGAACCTCCCAGCAAGTGGCCCAGAGCACCGAGGCTATGGGATCCAGGCCGCAGTGAACTCACAGCAGAGGGCCCACATCATGAACCTGTGAGCAGCCCAGCTGTTGGGACCTCAGAACAGAAGGCCCACATCCCCATTGGGATGGGAACCTGGCAGGAGTGGCTTTGCACCACTTAGCACATATCAGAAAAAGTTAGGAGCCCAGCAGTTAGGGCCTGATGCCAGGGGGCCCTCATAACTGAGGGGAGGAGACTCCCAGCAGGTTCCAACTGCCAACAGAGGGCCCACATCTACAAGGTGGCATGCGCCAGCCAGGCAGTAGTGACCTCACAGCAGAGGGCCTATCTCACAGAAGGGTGAGGAACCGAGGCAGGATGAGACTCTCACCAGAGGGCCCACAACACCAAGGGGATGGGAACCAGTCAGGACTGTCCTCCCACCAGTGGGGCCACATCATCGAAAGGTGAGGAACCCAGCACATGTGGCCTCATATCAGAGGACATACATCACAAAGGGGATGGGAGTGAGGCAGGTAGGAGTAGCCTAAAAACAGAGGGCCCAAAGAATAAAAAAAGTGAGGAATCCAGCATTTGGAACCTCCCAGCAGGCGGCCGAGAGCACAGAAGCTATGGGATGCAGGCAGGAGTTAACTAACACCAGAGAGCCCACATCATGAAACTGTGAGCAACCCAGGCATTGGGACCTCAGAGCAGAAAGCCCACATCCCCATGGGGATGGGAACCTGACAGGAGTGTCCTGGCATCACTGGGCTCACATCAGAAAACGTGGGGAGCCCAGCAGTTAGAGCCTGATGCTAGAGGGCCATCATCACCGAGGGCAGGAGGCTCCCAGCAGGTTCCATGTGCCAACAGAGGGCCCACGTCGCCAAGGTGATGTGTGCAAGTCAGGCAGGATTGACCTCACAGCAGAGGGCCTACCTCACAGAAGAGTGAGGAACCCAGCCAGGATAAGACTGTCACCAGAAGGCCCACATCACCAAGGAGATGGGAACCAGGCAGGAGTGTCCTCACACCAGTGGGGCCACATCATTGAAAGTTGCCTAACCCAGCACATGTGGCCTCAAACCAGAAGACCCACATCACGAAGGGGTTGCGAGTGAGGCAGGCAGGAGGAGCATCACAACACAGGACCCATAGAATACAAAAGTTGAGGAATCGAGCAGTTGGAACCTCCCAGCAGGCAGCCAAGACCACAGAGGCTATGGGATCCAGGCCACAGTGAACTAACACCAGAGAGCCCACATCATGAAATTGTGATCAACCCAGCCGTTGGAACCTCAGAGCAGAAGGCCCACATCCCCATGGGGATGGGAACCTAAGAGGAGTGCTTGAGCAACACTGGGCTCACTAAGAAAAGTTGGGGAGCCCAGCAGTTAGGGCCTGACGTCAGAGGGCCCTCATCACAGAGCTGAGGAGGCTCCCAGCAGGGTCCAATTGCCACCAGAGGGCTCATGTCAACAAGGCGAGGTGAGCAACCCAGGCAAGAGTTACCTGATAGTAGAGGGCCCACCTCACAGATGGGTGAGGAACCCAGCCAGGATCAGACTCTCACCAGAGGGCCCACATCACAAAGGGGATGGGACCCAGTCAGGATTATCCTCACACCAGTGGGGCCTCATCATCTTAAGGTGAGGAACCCAGCACATGTGTCCTCAAACCAGAGGACCCACATCACCAAGGGCCTTGGAGTGAGGCAGGCAGGAGTAGCCTCACAACACAGGGCACATAATATAAAAAACGTGAGAATTCCAGCATTTAGACCTTCCAGCAGGCGGCCCAGAACACCGAGGCTATGGGATCCAGGCCACAGTGAACTCACAGCAGAGGGCCCACATCACAAAACTGTGAGCAACCCAGGAGTTGAGACCTCAGCGCAGAAGGCCCACATCCCCATGGGAATGGGAACCTGGCTGGAGTGTCCTCGCACCACTGGGCGCACATCAGAAAATGTGGGGAGCCCACCATTTAGGGCCTGACGCCAGAGGGCCGTCATCACCGAGAGGAGGAGGTGCCCTGCACGCTCCAACTGCCACCAGAGGGCTCACGTCTCCAAGGTGACGTGTGCCAGCCAGGCAGGAGTGACCTCACAGAAGAGGGCCTACCTCACAGAACGTTGAGGAACCCAGCCAGGATTAGACTCTCGCCAGAGGGCCCACCTCACCAAGGGGATGGGAACCAGGCAGGAGTGTCCTCACACGAGTGGGGTCACATCATCGAAAGGTGAGGAACGCAGCACATGTGGCCTCAAGCCATAGGACAGTCATCACCAAGGGGCTGGCAGTGAGGCAGGCAGGAGGAGCCTCACAACAGAGGGCACATAGAATAAAAAAGTTGAGGAATCCAGCAGTTGGAACCTCCCAGCAGGCGGCCCAGAGCACCGATGATAAGGGATCCTTGCCGGAGTGAACTCACAGCAGAGGGCCCACATCATGGTACTGTGAGCAAGCCAGCCGTTTTGACCTCAGAGCAGAAGGCCCATATCGCCATGGGGATGGGAACCTGGCAAGAGTCTCCTCACTCACTTGGCGCACATCAGAAAATGTGGGGAGCCCAGCAGTTATGGCCTAAGGCAAGAGGGCCCTCATCACCGAGGGGAGGAGGATCCCAGCACACTCCAACTGCCACCAGAGGGCCCACGTCGCCAAGGTGACGTGTGCCAGACAGGCATGATTGACCTCACAGCAGAGGGCCCACCTCACAGAAGGGTGAGGAACCCAGCCAGGATCAGACTCTCACCTGAGGGCCCACATCAGCAAGGGGATGGGAACCAGGCAGGAGTCTCCTAAGACCATTGGTCCCACATCATCGAAAGGTGAGGAACCCAGCACATGTGGCCTCAAACCAGACGACACACATCACGAAGGGGATGGGAGTGAGGAAGGCAGGAGGATCCTCACAACAGAGGGCCCAAAAAATTAAAAAAGTGAGGAATCCAGCAGTTGGAACCTCCCAGCAGGCGGCCAAGAGCACAGAGGCTATGGGATCCAGGTTTCTGTGAACACCAGAGAGCCCACATCATGAAAATGTGAACAACCCAGCCGTTGGGACCTCAGAGCAGAAGGCCCACAACCCCATGGAGATGGGATCCTAAGAGGAGTGCCAAAGCATCACCGGGCTCCCTAAGAAAAGTTGGTGAGTCCAGCAGTTAGGGCCTGACGCAAGAGGGTCCTCATCACCGGGGGGAGGAGATTCCCAGCACGCTCCAACTGCCACCACACGGCTGACTTCACCAAGGCAATGTGTGCCAGCCATGCAGGAGTGACCTATCAGCAGAGGGTCTCCCTCACAGGTGGGTGAGGAACAAAGCCAGGAACAGACTCTCACCAGGGGGTCCACATAACCACGTGGATGAGAACCAAGCAGGAGTGTCCTCACACTAGTGGGGCCACATCATCGAAAGGTGAGGAACCCAGCAAAGGTGGCCACAAACCAGAGGACCCACATCACCAAGGGGTTGAGAGTGAGGTAGGTGTCTGGACGGGTATATTTAACACTCATTTCCCACCAGGAAGAGAAATTAACCAAAGGCTCAGCGTGCCCTGCCAGAAGCAGATTAGGGCCTGAAGCAGTCTTGCGGGTTTGCGGCCAGCTCACAAGAAAGCGAGTTGAAGAAAGGAGCTCAGGGGCCCTGTAATTCACAAACCTGGAGAGTTATAAATAACAGATAACGTCCAAAAATATATTGAAGTAAGGCTGCGAAGAGGACTTGAAAGCGGGGCAGAATTTCAGGAAACCGATTTCAGGAGGTAGACTGGAATTGCATTTAAAGCATAGGAAAAGAGGCAGAACATCGACAATGATGCACTTGGCAACAAAGGGCGTATGAGTTTGTTCCTGAATATATTCAGGAAAAAACACATACGCCCTTTTTGGCAAACCAAGCAAGCTTGCAATGGAAATCCGAACTACTATGAAGTGTCACTTCCCCCCGGTCTAAAGGGCCATCTGAGAAAAGTGTAAAATCCAGAAAGGCAAGACAGGCCATGGGGAAAAAGGAGCCTTGTTATGCTGATGGGCGGGATGTAAATTGCCAACAGCCACTCTGGAGAAGTGTATGGTGTTTCCTGATACATCTGAAAAACAAAGCAACAGAGTCTAGGGCATTTCCACTTATGGTCCTATAGCTTAGGGAAATTAAAATCAAAAAGACACAGCCACCCCAAAATTTGGGACGGCTCTGTTTACAGGAACCTCTTCTACAGTACGAGTTAAATATCCCAGAGAACAAATAATTGATAAAGAAGTTGCGGTACTTACGTACAACAGAATACCACTCAGCAATGAAATCTGTGTCACCAGGCCTGTACCAGCATAATGAGTGGATTGAGGCATGATGATTCTAAGTGAAATAAGTCACACAGAAAAAGAAACATCATAAGGTATCACTAATGCACGGAATGTAAACTTGGCTACACATGAACTGAATTACAAAACAGAACAGGGTCTCAAGATTAGAAAACCAACTTATGCTTGCTTAAAGGGAAAGGTGAGTTAAGGGGGTGCTGCATAAAACCAGAGATTGAAATTAGCACAGATACCGTTCCATAAGCCAAATATGTAATAGACAAGACCTACCCCCTGCTCAACGAAATGGACTCAACAATGAGGTATCACCTCACACCTGTTAGAATGGGCATCATCTGAAAATCTACAAACAACAAATGCTGGAAAGGGTGTGGAGAAAAGGAACCCTCTTCCACTATTGTTGGGAATATAAGTTGATACAGTCACTATGGAGAACAATATGGAGTTTCTTAAGAAACTAATAATAGAATTACCATATGATACAGCGATCCCAGGACTGGACATATACCCAGACAAAACCATAAATCAAAAAGAGACATTCACCGCAATGTTCATTGCATCACTATTTACAATATCGAGGTAATGGAAGCAACCTAAATGCCCACAGACAGACGAATGCATAAAGATGTGGTACATATATAAAATGGAATATTACTAAGCCATGAAAGGAATGAAATTGGGTCATTTGTAGAGACGTCGATGGATCTAGAGACTGTCATACAGAGTGAAGTAATTCAGAAAGAGAAAAACAAATCTTGTATATTCATGCATATATGTGGAACCTAGAAAAACTGTACAGATTAACCGTTTTGCAAGGCATAAATAGAGCAACAGATGTAGACAACAATCGTATGGACAACAAGGGGGGAAAGCTCTTGGAGGGGTGGTGGTGGGAGGAGTTGAGAGATTGGGATTGGCATGTAAACATTTATATGTATAAAATAGATAACCAATGAGAACCTGCTGTATAAAAATATAAAATAAAATTCAAAATTAAAAAGAAATAAAATTTAAAAAATAAAACAGAAAAAACAATTATTCCCTTCACATACATTTATATGAATAAATTATTTCCATGCTTATATCTGTAAATACAAAAAAGAGGAATAAAATCTACCTTGAACCAAAAACAAAAAAGAGAAAAAAAAAAACAGAACCCACCAGTTACTCAGAGGAAAACCGTATCAGGGCACTTGCTCCAGTTGTAAACAATTCTGAAGTTGGTCAGTGGTGGGGAATCGTCTCCCATTCAGCCAGCAGCCCCCACACAACAAGCGTCCTCATTGCAAAGCTGGGGCACCGTGCCGAGGCATCTGTGAGTAAACGTGAGCTGAGCCCCAGGCCAGTTGCTGCTGAACTGTTCCCGCCCTTCCCAGGTAAAACACCTGAATATATACAAGGACTTGAAAGCCTAGAGGAAGGGCCATGGAGCCACACGAGTGACAGCATGCCAGCTGACTTGGTGCCTGCAGGCCAGCCAGGATGGTCCTGGCCCTGGGTGCTCTTCTGGAAGATTTCCATTTCCCTGCCTGAGATACCCGTCCTGTCCCTGCCCCCACTGCTTTTTTCCTTCCTCACCTCTGCCCAGGGAGAAATTCCAGCAGCAGGTATGGGTGACACATCCTCTTCTTTAGCAGGTGGCAGCCTGGCAACTGCTGCAGAAAGTCCAGCAGAGCCCCACTCACACTGGGCCACCCACAAAGCCGTGGCCTCTCACTCCCTCCCACCAGCCCAGCCCCGAGACTGCTGACAGGGCAGAGAAAATGGCGTCAGGCACAGCTGCAGGGGCTTTTGCTGCCTGGAGTGGTATTTATATTGATCTCAACCCAGGCACACCTGGGGAGGGCTGGCCGGCATGGTAAGGTTGCCCAGGTCAGCCAATCATCACCCCTCAGGGGCTCACAGTTGCAGAAAATGGAACTTGCTGAACCGGCCAGGTCCAAGGAACAGGTGTGGGCTCCTGAGAGTCAGGATAGACAAGGGGCTGCAGCTTTGGCTTGTTTTCTAATCATTTTATCTGGCCCATGAGTGGGAGACAACTTCAAGAAAACCCTCTCCTAATGAGAGGAACCCAGGAGTCAGGGAGAGGAGGGGTGGGTGGTGGTTGGAGACAGAGGCCTGGTGCCCTGGGTGCAGTGGAAGTCTCTGGAAGACCAGGTGGAGGGAGGCCACACAGAGTGATGCCCAGGGTCACAGACCTGTCGGAGCTGCTGTTTGTTAGTTCAAGTCCTGCTCTGAGGTGCTCTGTGTCAGCTCTGAGCAACAGGTGAGCTGGGGGTGCTCTTCAATGAGGGCTATGTGCACGGTTCCTGTGTGCCCAGCCCTGCCACGGTACCTGCAAGGGTAGCTCTGTATCCTGGGAGGGGCCTGACCATGAGAGCCCCGTGGGCTGGGTTGGGGGTGGGGTACCTGCCCAGGAGAGCTCCATATCCTGGGATTGGCCTGACCACGAGAGCCCCATGGGCTGCTGGGGACCTGGTAAAGGATGTCAGGACAGTCAGTGAAGCCACCGAGGATATACCTCCAGTTGCTCCTGATCCCTACACCCTGCTGGTCATTCTACCAACCACCAGGACATGGTATTCTGTATTAGTCTTCAATGATGCCTTCTTTTGTATTCCATTAGTCCCAGAGTCACAAGAAATTTTGGCTTGTGAGTGGCAGGACTCAACATACAACTAAAACAATACTTCCGGGCCGTCTTGCCCCAAGGGTTCAAAAATTCCCACACCATCTTTGGGGAAAGCTTAGCTAAAGACCGAAAAGTTCTACCTCTGGAAAAGGAAACCCTCCTTCAATATGCAGACGACATTCTGATCGCCAGCCCTACTAAGGAGGCCTCTGAACTACCAAGCCAATAAAGGATAGAAGTTGTCCAAGAAAAAGCTCAAATATCACAGACTGCAGTGACCTGCCTGGGCTTCATTCTCACACAAGGTCAGAGAAGCCCATCCCAGGAAAGGGAAGAAACCATTTGCAGCCTTACCCCTTTCTAAAACTAGAAGACAGCTTAGGGGTTCCTGGGGAGGCCAGGGTTTGCTGCTTCTGGATCCCTAACTACAGTCTACTAGCTGGGCCTCTATATGAAACACTGAAAGGAAAAGATGATGATCCTTTTGAACAGAATCCAGAAGTGGCCTTTCAAGAATGGAAAGAGCAGTCAATTCAGACCCTTGCCCTGGAACTCCCTAATTGAGCTAAACCCTTTGACCTTTCCATTCCCGGTGAAAGGTGAATCGCCATTGGAGAATTAGTGCAAAAACTGGGACCACTTGAAATGGAACAACGCAAGAATGCCATCCAGGTAGGATAAACTACAGTCACCAAGGGGCTTGGCCCACTGCCACATCTGGCCAAGATACTGGCGGTATCTAAAAACCTGGAAATCAGCAGCCCAAAAGGCCACCTCCCTCCTAAGGGAAAAGGACCCCACGTGGTGATCCTAATCACCAACCATGCCCTGAAGTTGCAGGGTTCGCTCCGTGGGCACACCGACCTCGAGTGAGGAGGCCCTCCAACTCCAACATCCAGAGAGATAACCGGGGGCAACAGGGCACCATGACGACTCGTGTGAACATCACTTGACCTGGAGTTTCTCTCATAAAACAACAATAGTGTGTCCCGAAGGAGTAGACTACTGCTTGCAGGACTTCCTGCACCCGGAGGGGAGCTAATAATCTTGGCGGGGGAACCGTATATCACACTGTCACCATAGAAAAGCCTACAGACACCGTGATGATGGTGGCCAATAAGACCGGCTGGACTCCTGTTTACTTCAAAAGGCTGTTGACTCAGTGGCCATCATGGTCCTTGATCACCACTGACCCTGGACTGTCTGGGAGTTGAGCGGGCAGGGCTCTGACACCTGGTGCTGTTTTTACGTTAATTCAGGGGCCTAATTGAAGAAAGAGCAGACTACTGGTCAGAGCATCTAGGCTGGCAGAAACGGTCAGCCTAAGGTGGCCGAACAAATGTGGGGTGGGGTGAAACCGGCCCCCACAGCGTCTCTGCACATCTCTTTCCTGGACCCTTAAAGGTCATTAGAATCTATAACACTTCCAATGCTGTTGCTCAGGCGGACGAGCAGGGAGGCAGGGGTCCTGGGGCCAATCAACGTCACCTGGAGGCTGCTGGGGAGAAGTTCTGACCCTCGTCCCCTGGTATGAGGGCTCCCAACTCAGCACTCAGCAGTTACAGAAGAAGGGTCTGCACCCTCAGCACTCCAAGAATGAGGAACGGGACAAAAGGCAGAGGAGGGGTTTGTCCCCAGCAAAGCCCATTAAAAATCCCTGGGAGATAAAAATAGAATGTGGGCAATAAAGTCAAGTCTGACCTTTTTTATCCTTTGTGCTTTGTCTAATTTCACGTGCTCCTAGGGTCCCGCATGCAGAGGTTCCACACCCGGCACTTCAGACCAGATTTCCTGGTGCAGAATGGCTGGGTCGACACCTCAGCTCCTGGGGCCCAGTGCAGACTCCGAGATATAGAGCCTGAGCTGCAGCCAACCCGGCCCTTGAGAGCTCCGCCCCCTCCCTCTCACTGACTCTGACAGGATCTCTACACAGCAGCCCAGCCCACAGCCCACGGGGTAGTGCATGCTCTCACCTCTCCATTCTCTGATGAAAATATAAAGTTTCCTTTGCTTGGGAACCAAACTCAGTCTCGATCTGTTGGCCCCAATGACACTGGGCAGGGGGACCCTTGTTGGGGTCCACTCTGGAGGATCAGTAACAGAAATTGAGACTATTGTAACTTCAATGAACAGATGTGTGAGCCAAACTGTAGTTAACATAGAACAGTTTATAAGGCTCGGGTAAAATAAGATGTTTCTAACACTTCCATTTGATATTTCCATCACTTTATTATAAGCAAGTTCAGTGAAAAGGTTTGTCTTATTTGTCAGGTCAATATTAGAGAAATGAAGTGATTTCTTTCCAAGGATGTACATCTAATAATCTTGGTTAAAGCTTCAATCTTGTTTTAAATGCTTTTCCATTGAAAATGATACCTCTCTTTCAGCTCCCCCATTTCTGAGAAGTATAAAATCTTATAATTTATTATTACCAAAGGGGAAAGGTGGGAGGAGGGATAAATTAACAGTTTGGAATTAACACATACACACTGCTATGTATAAAATAGATCATCAACAAGGAACTACTGTATAGCACAGGGAACTACACTCAATATTGTGCAATAACCTATAAGGGGAAATAATCGGAAAAAGAATAGATATTTTTATTGACATCATCTATCAATGACAGTTAAAGTGTAACCTAAGGGAAGCCGGTGGTGAGTGCTTCTGACCCTGAAGACTTCAGTCATCTAAAGTTTGGACTCTGCCTACTTCCCAAGGCCCTTAATGAACATATGTGTAGCCGTAGCTTAAAAAACTCCCCAGTTTGGGTTTCGGGGAGACACTGATTTTGAAAAAGCCCTGGTGTTCTCCTTACATGAATGGGACTCTTCCTACTGCTAAAACATGTCTGTCACACCCAGAGGATGGTATACCGTCTGATCGGGAAGAGTTTGGAAAAGGCATCTCATCTCCTCATCTCCTGGTGCTCGGGTTCACCCCTCCAGCGTCTTTACTAACAGTCTCCCCACTTGGAGATGTCAACACTGTCAACATCCTGTTGCGTACAGTTTGGAATTTGTCCAGAGGATGAAGCGGAAGGATGAGGAACAATGAGAGACAAGTCCTAGGTGTTCAGACAGGCACATGTCACTCTAATTTCCAATCAGGAAGATGAATTGACCAAAGGCTAGGGTTGCCCATGGAAACAGTATAGGGCTTGAGGAAATCCCACTGCTTTGTGGCCAGTTCCCATAAACACAAGTTGAACAATGGAACTCAGGGGCAGTAAAATTCACGAAACTGCAGAGTTGAAAATATCTATCACTGAAAAATGTCTTGAGGAAAGTCAAAGAAAAGGATTGGCAAGCAAGGGAGAATGGCAGGAAAGGGATTTGAGGAGGTAGAAAGGATTCGCCATTAAGCACAAGAAAAGGGGCTGAACATTTCCGACATTGCAGTTGGCCAAAAAGGCTGTATGCGTTTTTTTCTGTATATATTCAAGAAAAGGGCATACACTTTTTTAGCCAACCAAACAGGTGGGCACTGGAAATCAATACTACAAAAGATATCACTTCGCATCAGTCAGAAGAGCCATCCTCATAAAGTGTAAACGCCAGAAATGCAGGACAGGGCAAGGAGAAGAGGGAGCCCTGTGAGGCTTATAGTGGAAATGTATATTGCCAACGGCCATTCTGGAGAAGTGTATTGTGTTTACTAAAGCATCTAAAAAATGAGCTACAGAGCATAGGGCACTTGCACTCATGGGCGTATATCTTGGGAAAAACAAAAATCGAGAGGACACAGGCACCCCAATGTTTACTGCCTCTCTGTTTAAAAGATCCTCGACTAGGATATAACTTAAATGTCTCTGGAGGGAAAAAATGGATAGAGATGTGGTACTTATGTAGAGTGGAATATTACTCAGCCTGGAAATCAATGAAATATGGCCAGTTGTAACAACTCCGGAGGAGTTACGTATGATCATTCTAAGTGACATAATTCAAAAAGAAAAAGACACATATCATAAGATATCACTTAAAGGTGGAATCCAAAATGGCTACACATGAAATAAATTACAAAACAAAAACATAGTCAAATATGTAGAAAACACGCGTAAGGCTGCTAAACGGGAAAGGTGGGGAGGGGTGAGGCATCATCCAGGAGGTTGAAATTAGCAAAGATACCATTCCAAATACCAAACTGATAATCAACAAGGCCTACACGGTAGCTAAAAGAACTGCACTCAGCACACTCAAGTCACCGGAAAAGAATATCTATGACTGGTAAGAATCTGAAAAAGAATTTATTGATGTCTCTCTGTACGTGAATCAAGTGGATGTACAGCAGCAAGAAACAGAGCTTTGAAAATCAGCTGTAACCAATATAGTAATAAATTGAAAAAAATAAACGACAGAGAGACAGAGAAAACCTCTTACAACTTTTCCTCAGGGACGGTGATGCAACATGGATTGAACACATCTAGACCCACAGCAGGATGAGACATAAGGCTGGAAACTGTTCGCGCTAAGAGAAATGTGAGGTTGGGTGAGGAAATGCACACCCTTTAAAGTAATACTACCTGGTACCCATTCAATGGGTCCCAAATCTGCAGGTTCAAGGAATCTTCCTACAGCTAAAACATGCATGGAAAACCCAGGGGACTGTACACCATGTGATCGGGAGATGTGTCTAAAATGCACCTCATTTATCCTCTCCTGGTGCTCCTGTTCATCATTCCAGCCACGTTACTTAGAATCTCCCCACTTAGAGAATCAGCACATTTAAACTTCTGTTTCACACATTTTGCAAATTGTGAGGAGGATGAACGGGAAGAGGGGGAAACAATGAGAGAATAGTTGTAGGGGTTTGGACGGGCACATGTCACTCTAATTTCCCATTAAGAATAAGAATTAAAAAAAGGCTCAGCCCGCCTCGCCGGAGCCAAAATAGGGCCTGAAGCAATCCTGCGGTTTTGAGGCCAGCTCACAAAAGAGCAACTTAAAAAATGGAGCTCAGGGTCACTGCAATTCACAAACCTGCAGAGTTATAAATGAAAACTAACGTCCAAAAATATGTTGAGGTAAGGCAAAGAAGAGGATCTGAATGCAAGACAGAATTGCAAGAAACAGATTTCAAGAGACAGATTGGACTCGCCTTTAAAGCACATGAAAAGCGGCAGAATTTCGACAATGATGCAGTTGGCCCAAAAGGGAGTATGCGTTAGTTCCTGAATATATCCAGGAAAAAACGCATACGCACTTTATGGGCAACCAAGCAAGCAAGCAATGCAAATGTGCACAACAAAGAAGTCTCATTTCCCACCGGTCAAAAGGGCCATCCGAAAAAATTGTAAACACCAGAAATGCAGGACAGGCCATGGAGAACAGGGAGCCTTTATACGCTGATGGACAGTGTGTGAACTGCCGAGAGCCACTCTGGAGAAGTGTATGGTGGTTCCTAAATCATCTAAAAAACAGAGCGACAGAGCATAGGGCACTTCCAATCACGGGAGTATATCTAGGGAAGTCTAAAAATCAACAAGACACAAGCACACCACAGTTTAGGGCTACTCTGTTTACAAGAACCTCAACTTCAGTACACCTTAAATATCCCAGGAAAGAGAACAATGGATAAAGAAAATGTGGTACTTATGTACAATGGAATATCTCTTCACCATGAAATCAATGTAATAAGGCTAGTAGAAGGATAAAGAGTGGATTGAGGTCCGATAATACTACTTGAAATAAGTCAAACAGAAAAAGAAACATATCATAAGATATCACTTATAGAGGGAGGATAAATATGGCTGCACAAAAAATGAATTACAAAACAGAACAGTGTCTCACATTTAGAAAACACACTTATGTCAGCTTAAGGGGAAAGGAGAGG
>NW_028138386.1:0-13374 GCF_964270905.1 Leucopleurus acutus
TAATATGTATATAAGAAAAGGCCATCTTAACTTCTGTTTCTCAACAGACTTATACTTTACTGTTCTGTGAATCAAGAAGCATACAATAAAGATAACAGACTAAAATATAAAACAATAATATTAGTTCAGGTAGTTCAAACAAGTTGAGAAAATTGAGGCCCAGATCTTGCTTGAGATTGTATGGCGATTTTAATGAAAAAGCCTACATAAGGAGAACCCAGTTTTCTCAGTGCTAGTATATTTCTTCTAATTAAAATACCAGTAGTCATTAGTAAGAAAGTTCTTGCTGCAGAAAGAAAAGTTTAACATCCAGATCTATGAAAATATGGAATAATCAAGAAAAACTGGTGTTCAGAAAACATCTCCAGTGAATAATTAGTATCATGTCAGTTTAGATATCATTCTTCAGACTGAAAAGTGAATGTCAGTGCATATTAAATATGCACATTCATAGACAGTAGATAGGTGATCTTCAATTTTTTTTGTTTTGTTTTTAGCACTTAGGTCAGTATTTCTCATGTTGAGTTTCTAAATTTTAAAAGCTTTTAAAATTATTGTTATTATCCTTATACTCTCTGGAGCAGAGAAGAAAATTTTGCATTTTATTTATTTAAGTGTAAAATATCTCAAGTCCATCATGCAAAAATTGCAGTACAGCATCATGTAAGGAATATTTTAATAATTTTCTAACACATATTCTAGCAACCCATTTATTATAATAATGAATCTTATACAGGAAAACCCAAACCCCAAGTGTAGACAAGATTAAATGTGCTTTCTCCTCTCTCAAGATGCAGAAAATGAAAGTTATCAGTGACACTTGAACTCATATGCTATCTCTCATTTCTAAGTTGTATGTTAGTAATACTAAAATATCCTATGCCACAAAAGTAATCTTTTACAAGATTCATGGACTTTTCTAGTGATCCTTTCACTTTCAGACTCCTTCAAATGTGGCTCATATCAATTGTGACACAAAATCATTGTGGAATAACCTTGGTTCATGGGAAGTGAACGGCTGGTCTCTGTTAAGTGTCCCCACATAGCTGACTATACAATAAGTACCATTATAGCTTGTTTCAACACCAAAGTCAAAGGTTGAGTCTGGATAAAGATGAAATTCTATTATATAACTTTGAGGGAAAATCAAATTCCCCTAAATGGAAGTAATATTTTCTTCATCAGAGCTCTCACAGTAATTTACCTGCCTAGGTTTTATAGTGCTTCACATTTCCTACCTTGTATTTTAGG
Source organism: Leucopleurus acutus (assembly GCF_964270905.1). Taxonomy (NCBI): domain Eukaryota; kingdom Metazoa; phylum Chordata; class Mammalia; order Artiodactyla; family Delphinidae; genus Leucopleurus; species Leucopleurus acutus. The sequence goes on from NW_028138386.1 coordinate 1,252, forward strand.
TATTCATAAACATATTTTCACACAAATCTTTGAGGGCAGGATTTTTGTTTTATTTAAATTTGCATTTCAACAAGCACATACATAGTTGACCAAAACATATTTATAACTCTACCAAACTTTGTTAAACATGTAAGTGAATTAATTTTATTAAAATGAAGTTTTGCTATTAGAGACAGAGGATAATTTCAAATAATACATATGAATTTTTGCTTAAAATAAAATTATTGTTTTTCAAGTTGAATCAGAGATCAATGAGAGAAACAAAATCATAGGGATACATGTTAAGAGAATCATTGCATGGGATTGATATATGCAAATGTGAGAGAGGCAAGGTATGTCCAAAATCTGTAGGCCACATCAGCAATCACAGACCAGGACTCTCAGTCATAAGTTGGAGCTACTATCCACAGGGGGAATTTCTTCTTCTGCAGGGAAGCTTCAGCTCTGCTTTTTAAGGCTGTTAAACTAATTGAATCAGACCCATCCAGAATACCTGGAATAATCTCCTTTAAAGTCAGTTGACTGTAAAGTTTAGTCACATCAACAGAACACCTTCACAGCAAAATCTAGATTAGTTTTTGATTGAATAACTGGAGATTATAGCTTACGTAAGTTGATACATAACATTGACCATTACACAGGTTGATGAAAGTGATGGTGTTCATGTCAAATAGTACACAGTGATTAGGAAATGTAAACCAGTTATTTGACATGACAAATCAGAATGTCAAATCATATATAGAACCATCAAATAAATATCTCTTCCACCTAAGATATTATCCAGGTTTAGACAAACTCTTAGTTTTCATTTCGCCAGACTGCCAAGTCTGCCTAAGACTTCTGATACCAACTGCAAGTTGAGAGGTCCATAGGGCCACACTCACTTTGGAGCAACATATTGTTGACATTTGTTTTTCTCTTAAGCGTGTAGGTAGGTCAGCAACCCATTTCCCACTTGATTTCCCTACCTGTAATGACATCCAACTGGAAGCTCTTAATTATGTCCTGAGACTACTTGGGCATGTGACGAGTAAAATTTACCTGATGTCCTAGGGTGTCTCAAAGTTTTTTGTTTTGTTTTTTTTTTTTTTCAGTACGCGGGCCTCTCACTGTTGTGGCCTCTCCCGTTGTGGAGCACAGGCTCCGGACGCTCAGCGGCTCAGCAGGCTCAGCGGCCATGGCTCACTGCCCCAGCTGCTCCGCAGCATGTGGGATCTTCCCGGACTGGGGCACGAACCGTGTCCCCTGCATTGGCAGGCGGACTCTCAACCACTGAGCCACCAGAGAAGCCCTCAAAGTTTTGTTTTGAAACTTTCAGTGACAAACTTCTAACTAAGCAATACTGAACATTCCTGGTTGTCAATAAGAAGGTCTTCTTTGAATCAACCTTTTTGTTTTGAAAACTTTGTAAACTGTATTCCTCAACTATGGACATATTACTATCCTTAAACATTTTGATTTATTCAGCCTTGGTGACCTTTAAACAGGATCAAGTGACTATAAATCTTGTAATTATTTTCTACTAGGAATTGACTAGATCATTTTTACAGCAGAAAATAAGTTGTAATAGAAGTTGAAAAGAATGCTCTTCCCTTCTCTACCATTAATGAAAAAGGTAGGATTTGCACAGTAATCAGCAGAGTATGTCAGCAAACAAGCACTACAAGACCATTAATCCTTTACTATCCCAATGGAACTTTCAGGTCTGGTCATTGAACCTCACTCATAAGATGAAGAAGATTCAATATTGAAGATTGTGTAAGGCTGATGCACTTAGAAAATGACAGACCTGTGAATAGTTATTTTCTATGTTCCTTTCTTTACAAATTCACAGATATTATACAATATACTACTGTGACTTTATTATTAAGTATTTGAAAAGACTTAAAAAATTCCAGAGGTTAGGTTTGCTTTCACATACCACACAACATTATCATCTTAGGTGAAAGGTCATAGCATGTGGATATCTTTCTAAATATTCTGGATATTGTGTTCATCTAACCTTTCATAATTGACATTTTTCTATTTGACCCCAGTGGGAAATATGTCTTCTGCCTTTATACACTAATGTACCTGGAATTAATGTGCTTTGTCAATGACTGAACTGTGTTTTTGGTGATCAGTGTTTGTAAACATAGGCAGCATTAAGACTGCATTTTTAAAAACATATAATGCCACTTTATTTCTGGGTTAACGAGTATAGTACAGAAGTATAGTGGATGACAGAGTGATACTGCTTACAGAATATATGTTTTCATCTTATAGGAGGTAACAATTATATTGAAGAAAATTATCCAATACATAATTGAGACTGTAGAAAGAAAGAAAAGAATATGTTCATATTAAAATAGTGCATTGTTAGAGACCACAAGATAATTGTCAGAGAAAATAGTACATGCCCTACATTCCTTTTTTTTTTTTTTTTTTTCGATACGCGGACCTCTCACTGTTGTGGCCTCTCCCGTTGCAGAGCACAGGCTCTGGACACGCAGGCTCAGCAGCCATGCCTCACGGGCCCAACCGCTCCGCGGCATGTGGGATCTTCCCGGACCAGGACACGAACCCGTGTCCCCTGCATTGGCAGGTGGACTCTCAACCACTGCGCCACCAGGGAAGACCCTATATTCATTTTTTTAAACATCTTTATTGGAGTATAATTGCTTTACGATTGTGTGTTAGTTTCTGCTTTATAACAAAGTGAATCAGCTATATGTATACATATATCCTCTCCCTCTTGGACTTCCATGCCTCCCATCCCACTCATCTAGGTCATCACAGAGCACCGAGCTGAGCCCCCTATACAGCAGGTTCCCGATAGCTATCTATTTTACACATGGTAGTGTATTTACGTCTAATTTTAAAATCCTATGTCCTGCTTGACTCTCACCAGTAAGATTCCAGAGCTTGGATTCCACAATTCTATCCCCTCTATAACAACAGTTATAACAGGCAGTAAAAATAAACCCAGAAGAATTAAAACGTAGAAAGGGACCTGTATTACGCTACTGCTACTGTTGTGAAAAGGGTGGCGATGTTTATCATAATTATACTTATTCTGATGAAATGGCAAATGATGACTTTCATAAAAATATCAATCTTATTCTCCATTTTAATGTGAACATACATAATCTGCTGTTTTCTGTTTTTTATAATTGTTGTTATATTGTTCTCCAGGACTTGGATTTTCATCTTATTAATGATCACTTTCAATGGCCAAAAGTCTAATGTATTAATTATTTCTTTTCTATTGTTGTTCATACTTTTTGTATTCCATCAAAGGAAATTATGCCCAACCCAAGTTTACCAAGATTTTCTCCTAGGTATTTTAGAGTTTCAGCCACTACATGTAGATATTTTATCAAGATTTAGTTAATTTCTGGGCATAGCCTGTTAAGGATCAAGGTATTTCTCTCTATTAAAATCTATAGGGCTTCCCTGGTGGCACAGTGGTTGAGAGTCCGCCTGCCGATGCAGGGGACACGGGTTCCTGCCCCAGTCCGGGAAGATTCCACATGCCGTGGAGCAGCTAGGCCCGTAGCCGTGGCCACTGAGCCTGTGCGTCCGTAGCCTGTGCTCCACAAGGGAGAGGCCACAACAGTGAGAGGCCTGCATACCGCAAAAAAAACCAAAAAACAAACAAAAAAACTATAGTTGTTTCAGCGCCATTTGTTGAAAATAATTTTATTCCCCACTGCATTACATCAGTAACTTTGTCAAAGTCAATCTATCATATATGCATGGGTTTGATTTTAAACTCTTATTATTTCATTGATTTTTATGTGTTCTTAAAGTAAGCCTTGAAATCAGATAGCAAAATCTTACATCTTTTTCTTCTATATCAATTTTGTTTCAGCTATTATAGGCTACTTACATTTTCATAAATATTTTTGAGTCAGTTATCTATTATATGTCCCTGATGGAATTTGATTGGAAATATATTGAATTAACAAATCTACTGTAAAAAATTGATATCTTAGTCATATTGAGTTTTCTATTCTTTGAAAATTACCCATCTCTATTTATTTGGATCCTCTGTAATTTCAACCTGAATGTTGTAGTTTTAGTATTCAGCTCTTAAACATATTTTGTTCAATTTATCTTTAAATATTAAACATTATTATTTTTAGAACTTCATATTCCAAGCTTCTATTGCTAATTTATAGATTTTATTGATTTTGGTAAATTGGCCTTGTATCCTGTGATCATGCTAATTTAAAATATTAGTTGATGGAGTTTTCTTGAAGTCTTTTCCTTTACACATAATTATATGACCTGTGAATTAAAACATATTCTTTCTTTCCAATCTATATACACTTTTTTGTTGTTTTTGTCTTATTGCAATGGCAAGGAATTCCACAAAATGTTGAAGTGAAGAGAGTGGAAATGCATAGCTTAATCACTATCTTATAGGGAACATATAAGTAACTTTTTTAAGCATGATATAAAAATTAGGCAGATTCAATAATTTTATTTATTGGGATGAGGAAGACTTTTTTTTCTAATTGTAATATGCTTTTGGCATCATATCTTGCATCATATCATTATGCAAGACCTTTTTGCATAATTCAAGTTTAAGAAGATTTTCTTCTACGTTTTCTTCCAAAAGTTTCATAGTTATACCTTTCCCACTTAGGTCTATATTAAATCTTAAATGAATTTTTATGTATGTATGTTTTTGTATGCATGTATACAATTATTAAATGTATTTGTTTAAAATATTACCATTTTTCCATTCATATTATTCATACCTTTGTCCAAAATCTGTTATGTTCTGAGGATATATTTCTGGACTCTCAATTCTGTTCCATGTATCTATATGTCTGTTGTTATACCAGTACCACACAGTATTGATTACTGTAGTTTTACACTTTATAGTAAGTTTTGAAATCAGGAAGTGTAAGTCTGAAAAAAACCTGCTGATATGTTGATAGGGATTTCATTGAACATGTAGATCAAACTGAGGAGAATTTCATCTTAACAATATTGAGTTTTCTAATCCGTGAACATGGAATATGTCTCCACTTATTAAGATTTTAAGTTCTGTTAGTAATATTTTATAGTTTTTAGTATACGAGTCTTATACTTCTTTGGTTAAAGTTATTCTTAAGTATCTTATTCTTTGTGAAACTGTTATGACTGGAATTAATTTCTTAAATTCATTTTTAGATTTTATTGCTATTATATAAAAACAAATTCTATATATTAATCTTATATGTGGTAATATTGCTGAATTTGTTTAGTAGTTCTAGTACAGAATACCTTAGGATTTGCTTCATCTAGGATCAAGTTGTCTGTAAACAATGGCATTTTTACTTCTTTCTTCCCAATATGGATGCCTTTAATTCTTTCTTTCTTTTCCCTTTACCTTCACTCCCCTTTCTTACTACCAATTCCTTTGGCTATAGCCTTCTGTACAATGTTGAAGAGGAGTGACAAGCATCACTTGAATAGCTTCTCACCTTAGGGGACAAGCATTCAGTCTTTACTTTTAAGTATGATGTTACCTGTAGAATCTTCATAGATGTCCACTGTAAGGTTGAAAAACATCATCTGAATAACTACATTGTTGAGAGCTTTTCTTAAGAGTAGTTTTAAGTGTACAGCAAAATTGATTGGAAGGTACAGAGATTTCCCATTACCCCCCACCCCCCACACACACACATGCATAACCTCCCTTAATATCAACATTCTCCACCAGAGTAATATATTTGTTACAATTGATGAGCCTACATTGACACATCATTACCACCCAGAATCCTTTGTTTACATTATGGTTCACTCTTGGTGGTGTACATTCTATGAGTTTGAGCAAATGTATAATGACATGCATGCACCATTATAGTGTCATACAGAGTAGTTTCACTGCTCTACAAATTCTTGGGCTCCACCTATTCAGCCCTCCTTAACCTCTAACCCCTGGATTTTATTGTCTCCATAGTTTTCCCTTTTCTAGAATGTCATCTGGTTGGAATCATATGGTATGTTGATTTTTCAGACTGGCTTCTTTCATTTAATAATATGTATTTAAGATTCCCCCATTTTTTTTCATGACTTGATAGCTTTTTTTAAAGTGCTGAATAATATTCCATTGTGCAAATGTACCACCATTTATTTATCCATTTACCTAGTGAAGGACATCTTGGTTGCTTCCAACTTTTAGAAATCATTAAAAATTCTATAGTCATCTGTGTGCAGGTTTTCATGTGGACATAAGTTTTCACTCTTTGGGTAAATACCAAGGAGTAAGATTGCTTCTTCTTACAGTAAGAATATTTTAATTTTGTAAGAAACCACTAAATTATCTTCCATAGTGGCAGTATACAATTTTGCATTCTCACTAGCCGTGAATGAGAGTTTCTATTGCTCCCCATACTCACCAGTGTTTGGTTGTGATATGGATTTTAGCTATTCTAACAGTTTTTGGAGTGGTGAAGGGAGGGCATTTTTTGTATTTTATTCTATTAAGTTTTTTATTAATTTATTTTTGGATGTATACCAACCTTTAATTCTATAATCACTACAGAGATTAAAATATTTTTAATCTCTGTAGTGATTATAATGATATCCAATTTTCAGTTCTTTAATTTCTTAATTTTAATCCTCTCTCTCTTTTTCCTTTTTAGGTTTATTTACAGGTCAATACTTTTCAAAAAAATAACTTTTGGTTTTATTGATTTTTTTCCATTTATTTAATTGATTTCTATTACAATCTTTAATTTTTTTCATTGAAGTATAGTTGATTTACAGTGTTTCAGCTGCACAGCAAAGTGATTCAGTTATACATATACATATAATTTTTCAGATTCTTTTCCATTATAGGTCATTATAAGATATTGAATATAGTTCCCTGTACTGTATAGTAGGTCATTGTTGTTTATCTATTTTATATACAGTAGTGTGTATATGTTAATCCCAAACTTCTAATTTATCCCTCCCCCCTCCCCTTTGGTAACCATAATTTTGTTTTCTATGTCTGTGAGTCTATTTCTGTTTTGCAAATATATTCATTTGTATCATTTTTTTAGATTCCATATATAAGTGATACCATATGATATTTTTCTTTCTCTGTCTGACTTCTTTCACTTAGTATGATAATCTCTACTATAAGCTTTGTTATTTCCTTATGTATCCTTTGGGTAGATCCCTATGATGGAATTTTTGGTTAGTGAATTTAGATCTTTCCTATATTTTAAAAAGTGCTGAAAGTTAAAGTTTCCCTCTAAGTACTGTTTTACCTGCATTTCATAAATGTTGATATGCTGTGTTTTCATTATCCTTTAATTTTTTTCTATATCCCTTCCTTATTATTTCTTCCTTGACCCATGGTTTACTTAGAAGTGTTTATTTTCCCTCAAAATGTGTGTGTGCATTTTCCTAATTTTGTAGTGCCATCAATTTCTGATTGAATTCTGTTTTTATTAGAAAACATATTTTGTATGATTTCCATCCTTTTGAATTTACTAATACTTGTTTTATGGCAGAGCATATGTTTTATTCTGGAGAATATTCTATGTGACCTTAGAAAGAATGTTGATTCTTCTATTGTTTGGAGGAGTATTCTATGGATATAAGTTAGGTGAAGTGGGATAATTATGTTGGGCAAGTATTCTGTATCCTTGTTTATTTTCTGACAAATTGTTCTATCCATTATTAAGAGTGAGGTATTGAGGTCTCCAACTACTATTTTTTGAAATATCTATTTTCCCTTTGGTTATTTTAGTATGTACTTCATATAAAATTTGGGGCTCTGTTGTTGCCTATGTACCTGATTATAACGGTTATTTCTTTTTGATATATTGATCTTTTTATTATAAAATATGTCTCTGTGTATCTAATAACATATTTTGTCTTAAAGTTCATTTTATCTAATATTAGCATAGCCATTTTAGCCCTCTTTGCTACTCTTTTGAATGCTTTATCTTTTCTACCTCCTTTCTTTCAAACTATTTTTGTCTTTGACTCTAAAGCATATAGTTGGATGTTGGGAGGTTGGTTAGTATTTTTTTTTAATTATTAGTCAGAAAATCCCCGCCTTTTCATTGGGATGTTAACCCATTTATAACTAAAATTATTAATATTATAGAATTTATTTCTGCCATTTTGTGATTAGTTTCCTATATGACTGATGCTGATTTTGTTCCTCACCTGTGCGTACTTTTATGTTAAATAGATATTTTGTGGTGTACCTACTCAATTCTTCTGTTTTTTTAAATCATTATTAAGTTATTTTTTTCTTGGTTGCTCTACCAATTACAATATGTATCATAACTTACACAATTTTCTTCAGAATAATACCAACTTAATTCAATAAATTATAGAAACTGCTATAGTTCTAATACCTGTAGTCTGGTTTGACAGAGGTTTATTTTGTTTTCCTTTTTTTACTCTTTCATAACTTTAAATATGTTGTCCTGTTGTCTTCTGGCTTGAATATTTAGTCAAGAACACTTTCATCATTCTCTTTTGGTAATTTAGTCTTGAAATGTATTTTGGACTGTGAGAGAGTATGTGTTTCTGTGTGTGGGTGTCTGTGTTTGTGTATGTATTATGTTCTACTTGGAATTCATTAAATTTTCTGGATTTATATGGTTACCATGTTCATCAATTTTTTATAATTTTGGCCATTTTTCTCAAATGCTTATTCTTCCATTTCCTGGAATTCAAATTATGTGCAATATGATTATAAACATATATATATATATATATATATATATATATTCTTTTCAGATTCTATTCCATTATAGGTTATTACAAACTATTGAATATAGTTCCCTATACTATACTGTAGGTTCTTGTTTATCTATTTTACATATAGTAATGTGTATCTGTTAATACCAAATTCCCAATTCATCCCTCCCCCCTTTCACCTTTGGTAACCATAAGTTTGTTTTCTATGTCCATGAGACTACTTCTGTTTTGTCAATAAGTTCATTTGTATCATATTTTTAGATTCCACATATAAGTGATATCATATGATATTTGTCTTTGTCTAACTTACTTCACTTAGTATAATAACCTCTAGGTCCATCCATGTTCCTATAAATGACATTACTTTATTCTTTTCTTATGGCTGAATAATATTCCATTGTGTGTGTGTGTGTGTGTATGTATGTGTATATATAGATATTTATAACATCATCTTCATCCATTCCTCTATGTGGATGGACATTTAGCTTGCTTCCATGTCTTGGCTATTGTAAATAGTGATGCTATGAACATTAGGGTGCATGTATCTTTTCAAATTAGAGTTTTCATCTTTGCTGGATATATGCTCAGGAATGGGATAGCTGGAGCATATGGTGACTCTATTTTTAGTTTTTGAAGGAAACTCCATAATGTTTCCCATAGTGGCTGCACCAATATGCATTCCTAGCAACAGTGTGGGAAGGTTCCCAATTCTCCACACCCTCTCCAGCACTTATTATTTACAAACTTTTTGATGATGGCCATTCAGATTGGTGTAAGGTGGTACCTCATGGTAGTTTTGATTTGTATTTCTCCAATACTTAGTGATGTTGAACATCTTTTCATGTGCCTGTTGGCCATCTGCCTGCTTTCTTTGGAGAAATGTGTTTTTAGGTCTTCTGCTCATTTTTTAATTGGGTTGTTTGGGGTTTTTTTGATATTGAGCTGTATAAGCTGTTTGTATATTTTGGAAATTAAGCCTTTGTTGGTCATATCATTTGCAAATATTTTCTCCCATTCTATAGGTTTTCTTTGTTTTGTTTATGGTTTCCTTTGCTGTGAAAACACTTTTAAGTTTAATTAGTTACCATGCATTTATTTTTGCTTTTGTTTACATTACTCTGGGAGACATCAAAAAAAATAATGCTGCAATTTATGTCAAAGAGTGTTTTGCTTATGTTTTCCTCTAGGAATTTTATAGTATCAGGTATTACATTTAGGTCTTTAATCCATTTTGAGTTTATTTTTGTATATGGTGTTAGAGAATGTTCTAATTTCATTCTTTTACATGTAGCTGTCCAATTTTCCCAGAACTATTTATTCGAGAGACTGTCTTTTCTCCATTGCATAGTCTTGCCTCCTTTGTGGTAGATTAATTGACCATAAGTACATGAGTTGATTTATGGCCTTTCTATTCTGTTGCACTGATCTATCTTTGTCTTTTTGTGCAAGTTCCAAACTGGTTTGATGACTGTAGCTTCATAGTATAGCCTGAAGTCAGGGAGCATGATTCCTCCAGTTCCATCCTTCTTTCTTAAGATTGTTTTGGCTATTCACGATCTTTTGTCTTTCCATACAAATTTTTAAAACTTTTGTTCCAGTTTTTTGAAAAATACTATTGGGAAATTGATAAGGGTTGCACTGAATCTGTAGATCGCCTTGGGTAGTATGATTATTTTAACAATATTTATTCTTCAAATCCAAGAACATGGTATATGTTTCCATCTGTTTGTGTGGTCTTTAAATTTTTTCATCAGTGTCTTCTAGTTTTTGGAGTACAGGTATTTTGCCTCCTTAGGTAGGTAGGTTTATTTCTAGGTATTTTATGTCTTTTGATGCAATGGTAAATGGGATAGTTTCCTTAATTTCTCTTTCTGGTATTTTATTGTTGGTGTTTAGAAATGTAATAGATTTCTGTTTATTAACTTTTTATCCTGTAACATTACCAAATTCATTGATGAGCTCTAGTAGTTTTCTGTTAGCATCATTAGGATTTTCTATGTATAGTATTATGTCATCTGCAAACAGTGACAATTTTTACCTCTTCTTTTCCAGTTTGGATTCCCTTTATTTCTTTTTCTTCTCTGATTGTCATGGCTATGCTTTCCAAAACTATTGAATAAAAGTGGTGGGAGTACACGTGCTTGTCTTGTTCCTGATCTTAGAGGAAATGCTTTCAGCTTTTCACCATTGACTATGATGTTAGCTGTGAGTTTCTCATATGTGGCCTTTGTTATGTTCAGGTAAGTTCCCTCTATGCCCACTTTCTGGAGGGTTTGTATCATAAATGAATGTTGATTTTTTTTTTTTTTTTTTTTTTTTTTTGCGGTATATGGGTCTCTCACTGTTGTGGTCTCTCCTGTTGCAGAGCACAGGCTCCGGACATGCAGGCTCAGTGGCCATGGCTCACGGGCCCAGCCGCTCCGCGGCATGTGGGATCTTCCCAGACCAGGGCATGAACCTGTGTACCCTGCATCGGCAGGTGGACTCTCAACCACTGTGCCACCAGGGAAGCCCATGGATGTTGAATTTTAACAAAAGCTTTTTCTGCATTTATTGATATGATCAGATGGTTTATATTCTTCAGTTTTTTAATGTGGTCTCTCACATTGATTGAGTTACATATATTGAAAAATTCTTGAATTCCTGGGAGAAGTCCCATTGACCATGGTGTATGATCCTTTTAATGTATTGTTGGCTTTGGTTTGCTAGTATTTTGTTGAGGATTTTTGTGTCTATGTTCATCAGTGTTATTGGCATGTAATTTTCTTTCTTTGTCTGGTTTTGGTATCAGGGTGATAGTGGCCTCATAAAATGAGTTTGGAAATGTTCCTTTTACTGCAGTTTTTTGAATAGTTTCATATGGATAGTGTTAACTCTTCTCTAAATGTTTGGTAGAATTCACCTATGAAACCATCTGGTCTTGGACATTTGTTTGTTGGGAGTTTTTAAATTACAGATTCAGTTTCATTCTTTATGATTGGTTTGCTCATATTTTCTATTTATTCCCAGTTCTGTCACGGGAGATTGTACATTTCTAAGAATTGTCCATTTCTTTTAGGATGTCCATTGCTGTATAATTGCTCATAGTAGTCTCTTATGATCCTTTGTATTTCTGTGGTGTCAGTTGTAACTTTTTTCATTTTTGATTTTATTGATTTGGAGGTCTCCTTTTTTTTCTTGATGAATCTGGCTAAAGGTTTATCAATTTTTTATCTTTTAAAAGAACAAGCTTTTAGTTTTATTTATCTTTTCTATTGCTTTTTTAGTGTCTATTTCATTTATTTCTTCTCTGATCTTTATGATTTCTTTCCTTCTATTAACTTTGAATTGTATTTGTTCTTCTTTCTCTAGGTGCTTTAGATGTAAAGTTAGGCTGTTTATTTGAGATTTTTCTTATTTCCTGAGGTAAGTTTCTATTGCTGTAAACTTCCCTCT